>NC_081318.1:108000230-108306767 GCF_026419965.1 Kogia breviceps | reverse complement strand
TCATGGTGATAGTGCTCATGGTCACAGTGCCCATGGCGAAAGTGCTCATGGTGACCATGCTCAAGTTGATAGTGCCCATGGTAAATGGGCCCATGGTGACAGTGCTCATGGTGACAGCGGCAATGCTGACAGTGCCCATGGTGACAGTTCTGATGGTGACAGAGCCCATGGTGACAGTGCTCATTGTGAGAGTGTTCATGGAGCCAGTGTACTTTCTCACAGTGTTCAAGGTGCCCGTGCTCATGGTCACAATGCTCACAGTGATAATGCTCTTAGTGAAATATACCATGCTGACAGTACGCATGGTAATAGTACCCATTGGGACAGAGTTCACGGTGACAGTTCCCTTGGTGAGAGGGCTCATGGTGACAGTGCCCATGGTAACAGTGCTCATGGTGTCAGTGCTAATGGTGATAGTTCTCGTGATAAAGCCCTTTGTGAGAGTGCCGATGGTTATAGTCACCATGGTGACCGCAATCTCGGTGAAAATGCCCATGGAGACCGTGCTCATGGTGATAGTGCTCATGGTAATAGTACCAATGGTGACGGTTCCCAAGGTGACAGTGCTCATGGTGACAGTACCCATGGTTATATTGCCTACGGTGACAGTGCCCATGGTGACAATTATCACAGTGATAGTTCCCCTTTTGATAGTGCTCATGGTTAGAGTGCTCATGGTGACAGTGCCCACGGTGACAGTGCTCATGGTGAGAGTGCCCGTTGTGACAGTGTCCATGGTTATATTCACCATGTTGACCGCAATCATGGTAATAGTGCCCGTGGTGACAATGCCCATGGTGACAGTGCTCGTGGTGACAGTGCCCATGGAAACAGTGCTCATGGGGAGTGTGTTCATGGTGATAGTGCTCATGGTCACAATGCTCACAGTGAAAGTGCTCTTTGTGAAATATACTGTGGTGACAGTACCCATAGTGATATTATCCTTTGTGACACTTTTCACGGTGACAGTTCCCATGGTGACAGTGCCCATTGTGACAATGCTCATGGTAATAGTGCTCATGGTGACTGTGGTCATGGTGACAGTGCCAATGGTGACAGTGCTCCTCGTTAAGTGCCCATGGTGACATTGCTCATGCTGACAGTGCTCATGGTGACAGTGCTCTTGGTGACAGTTCCCATGGTGACAGTTCACATTGTGACACTGCCCAATGTGACAGTGCTCATGGTAACAGTGTCCATGGTCACATTGCTCATGGTCACAGTGCTCATTGGGGATAGTGCCCATTGTGACATTCCCATGTATATACTCTCCATGATAACCACAGTCACCGAAATAGGGCCCATGGTGACCGTGCTCATGGTGACAGTTCTCATGGTAACAGTGCCCATGGTGATAGTACTCACAGTGACAGTGCTCATGGCGACAGTTCCCATAGTGAGAGTTCCCCTGGCAACAGTGCTCATGGTGATAGTGCCCATGGTGACAGTACTCATGGTGAAACTGTTCATGGTGATAGTGCGCATGGTCACAATGCTGACTGTGAAAGTGCTCTTAGTGAAATATACTGTGGTGATATTACCCATAGTGATAGTACCCTTTGTGACTCTTTTCACGGTGACAGTTCCCATGGTGAGAGTGCCCATGGTGACAGTGTCCATGGTGACAGTGCTCATGGTGACAGTGCTCATTGTGATAGTGCTCATGGTGATACTGCTCATTGTGACACTGCCCATGGTTATAGTCTCCATGGTGACCGCAATCACAGTAATATTGCCCATGGTGCCCGTGATCATGGTGACAGTGCTCATGGTGACAGAGCCCATGGTGACAGTTCCAATGCTGACAGTACCCATGGTGACAGTTCTAATGGTGAGAGTGCTCATGGTAACAGTGCCCATGGTGACATTGCTCATGGTGACAGAGCCCATGGTGACAGGGTCCATTGTTACACTGCCCAATGTGACAGTGCTCTTGGTGACAGTGACTATGGTCACAATCCTCATGGTCACAGTGCTCATTGTGATAGTGCCCATTGTGACATTCCCATGCTTATAGTCTCCATGGTAAGTGGAATCACGGAAATAGTGCCCATGGTGACAGTGCTCATGGCGACAGTGCCCATAGTGAGAGTGCCCATGGCGACAGTGCTCATGGTGAGAGTGCCCATGGTGAAACTGCTCATGGTGACAGTACCCATGGTGAGAATGCCCATGGTGACAATGCCCATGGTGAGAATGTCCATTGTGACAGTTCATATGGTTATAATCTCCATGGTGACCGCAATCACGGTAATAGTGCCCATTGTGACTGTTATCATGGTGACAATGCTCATGGTGACAGTGCCCGTGGAAACAGTGATCATGGTGACAGTGCTCATTGTGATAGTGCTCATGGTGATAGTGCCCATGGCGACTGGGCACATGTTGACAGTGCTCATGGTGACAGTGCCCATGGTGGCAGTTCTCATGGTGATATTTCTCATAGTGACAGTGCCCATGGTGATAGTGCTCTTGGTGAGAGTGCCCATGGTGACAGTGCTCATGGTGACAGAGCCCATGGTGATAGGGCCGATTGTGACACTGCCCAATGTGACAGTGCTCATGGTGAAAATGTCCATGGTCACAGTGCTCATGGTCACAGTGCTCCTGGTGATAGTTCCCATTGTGACATTCCCATGCTTAGATTCTCCATGGTAACCGCAACCACGGAAATAGTGCCCATGGTGATCGTGCTCATGGTTACAGTGCTCATGGCGACAGTGCCCATAGTGACAGTTCTCAAGGTGACAGTGCCCATTGTGACAGTGTCCATGTTTATACTGTCCATGGTGACCACATTCACTGTTATAGTGCACACGGTGTCCGTGCTCATGGTGATAGTGCGAATGGTGACATTAACCATGGTGACAGTGGCCACGGTGACAGTGCTCATGGTGATCGTGTCCATGGAGACAGTACTCAGGGTGAAAGTGCCCATGGTGACAGTGCTCATGCTGATAGTGCCCGATGTGAGAGTCCCATGGTTATAATCTCCATGGTCACTGCAATCACGGTAATAGTGCCCATCATAACCGTACCCATGGTGATAGTGCCCATTGTGACAGTCCCATGGTTATAGTCTCCATGGTAACAGCTACCACGGTAATAATGCCCATGGTGACCGTGCTCATGGTGACAGTGCTCTGTTGACAATTCCCATGGTGACAATGCTCACGGTAATAGTGCTCATGGTGACTGTGGTCATGGTGACAATGCACATGGTAATAGTGTTCATGCTGACTGTGGTTATGGTGACAGTGCCAATGGTGACAGTGCTCATCGTTAAGTGCCCATGGTGACAATGCTCATGCTGATAGTGCTCATGGTGACAGTGCCCATGGTGACAGTTTCCATTGTGACATTGCCCAATGTCACAGTTCTCATGGTGACAGTGACCAGGCTCACAGTGCTCATGGTGATAGTGCCCATTGTGACATTCCCATCCTTATAGTCTCCACGGTAACCGCAATCACGGAAATAGTGCCCATGGTGACCGTGCTCATGGTGACAGTGCTCATGGTAACAGTGCCCATGGTGACAGTGCTCATAGTGACAGTGCTCATGGCGACAATGCCCATAGTGAGAGTGCCCCTGGAAACAGTGCTCATGGTGATAGTACTCATGGTGACAGTACTCATGGTGACAGTGTTCATGGTGATAGTGCTCATGGTCGCAATGCTCACAGTGAAAGTGCTCTTTGTGAAATATACTGTGGTGACATTACCCATAGTGATATGACCCTTTGTGACACTTTTCACGGTGACAGTTCCCATGGTGACAGTGCCCATGGTGACAGTGTCCATGGTGACAGTGCTTATGGTGACAGTGCTCATGGTGACGCTGCTCATGGAAAGATTGCTCATGGTGACAGTGCTCATTGTGATAGTGCTCATGGTGATACTGCACATTGTGACACTGCCGAGGGTTATAGTCTCCATGGTGACCGCAATCAATGTGATAGTTCCCATGGGGACTGGGCACATGGTGACAGTGCCCATGGTGACATTTCTCATGGTGATATTGTTCATAGTGACAATGCCCATGGTGATAGTTGTCATGGTGACAGTGCCCATGGTGACAGTGCTCATGGTGACAGAGCCCATGGCGACAGGCCCGATTGTGACACTGCCCAATGTGACATGGTCACATTGGTCATGGTCACAGTGCTCCTAGTGATAGTTCCCATTGTGACATTCCCATGCTTATATTCTCCATGGTAACTGTAACCACGGAAATAGTGTCCATGGTGATCATGCTCATGGTGACAGTGCTCATGGTGACAGTGCTCATGGCGACAGTGCCCATAGTGACAGTGCTCATGGCGACAGTGCCCATTGTGACAGTGTCCATGTTTATATTGTCCATGGTGACCGCCATCACTGTTAGAGTGCACACGGTGACTGTGCTCATGGTGATAGTGTTAATGGTGACAGTTACCATCGTGACAGTATCCACGGTGACAGTGCTCATAGTGATCGTTTCCATGGTGACAGTGCTCAGTGTGACAGTGCCCATGGTGACTGTGCTCATGCTGATAGTGCCCGATGTGAGAGTCCCCTGCGTATAATCTCCATGGTCACTGCAATCACGGTAATAGTGCCCATCGTAACCATACCCATGGTGATAGTGCCCATTGTGACAGTCCTATGGTTATAGTCTCCATGGTTACCGCTACCACGGTAATAGTGCCCATGGTGACCATGCTCATGGTAACAGTGCTCATGGTGACAATTCCCATGGTGACAGTCCTCATGGTAATAGTGTTCATGGTGACTGTGGTCATGGTGACAGTGCCAATGGTGACAGTGCTCATCGTTCAGTACCCATGGTGACATTGCTCATGCTGATAGTGCTCATGGTGACAGTGCTCTCGGTGACAGTGCCCATGGTGACAGTTCCCATTGTGACACTGCCCAGTGTGACAGTGCTCATGGTGACAGTGACCATGGTCACAGTGCTCATGATGATAGTGCCCATGGTGACAGTGCTCATAGTGACAGAGCTCATGGCGACAGTGCCCATAGTCACAATGCTCACAGTGAAAGTGGTCTTTGTGAAATATACGGTGGTGACAGTACCCATAGTGATATTATCCTTTGTGACACTTTTCACGGTGACAGTTCCCATGGTGACAGTGCCCAGGGTGACAGTGTCCATGGTGACAGTGCTCATGGTGAGAGTGCTCATGGAAAGATTGCTCATGGTGACAGTGCTCATTGTGATAGTGCTCATGGTGATACTGCACATTGTGACACTGCCCATGGTTATAGTCTCCATGGTGACCGCAATCAAAGTAATAGATCCCATGGTGACCGTGATCATGGTGACAGTGCTCATGGTGACAGAGCCCATGGTGACAGTTCCAATGCTGACTGTGCCCATGGCGACACTGATCATGGTGACACTGATCAAGGTGATAGTGCCCATGGTGACTGGGCCCATGGTGACAGTGGCAAGGCTGACAGTGCCCATGATGACAGTTCTCATGGTGATATTGCTCATAGTGACAGTGCCCATGGTGATAGTGCTCATGGTGACAGTTCCCATGGTGACAGTGCTCATGGTGATAGGGTCCATGGTGAAAGTGCTAAGGGTGACAATGCCCATGGTGACAGTGCTCATGCTGATAGTGCCCGATGTGAGAGTCCCATGGTTATAATCTGAAAGGTCACTGCAATCACGGTAATAGTGCCCATCGTAACCGTACCCATGGTGATAGTGCCCATTGTGACAGTCCCAAGGTTATAGTCTCCATGTTGACCGCTACCACGGGAATAGTGCCCATGGTGACCGTGCTCATGGTGACAGTGCTCATGGTGACAATTCCCATGGTGGCAATGCTCATGGTAATAGTGCTCATGGTGACTGTGGTCATGGTGACACTGCTCAAGGTGATATTGCCCATGGTGACTGGGCCCATGGTGACAGTGCTCCAGGTGACAGAGCCCATGTTGGCAGTGGCAATGCTGACACTGCCCATGGTGACAGTTCTCATGGTGATATTGATCATAGTGATAGGTCCCATGGTGACAGTGCCCTTGGTGACAGTTCTCATGGTGACAGTGCTCAAGGATATAGTGCCGATTTTGACAGTCCCATGGTTATAGTCTCCATGGTGACCGCAATCAAGGTAATAGTGCACACGGTGACTGTGCTCATGGTGACAATGGTCATAGTGACCGTGCTCATGCTGAGAGTGTTCATGGCGACAGTGTACTTGGTGACAGTGTTCATGGTGACTGTGCTCATCGTCATAATGCTCAAAGTGAAAGTGCTCTTAGTGAAATATACTGTGGTGACAGTACCCATAGTGATAGTACCCTTTGTGACACTTTTCACGGTGACAGTTCCCATGGTGACAGTGCCCATGGTGACAGTGTCCATGGTGACAGTGCTCATGGTGATACTGCCTCTTGTGACACTGCCCATGGATATAGTCTCCATGGTGACCGCAATCACAGTAATAGTGCGCATGGTGACTGTGATCATGGTGACAGTGGTCATGCTGACAGAGCCAGGGTCCATTGTTACAATGCCCAATGTGACAGTGCTCATGGTGACAGTGACTATGGTTACAATGCTCATGGTCACAGTGCTCATTGTGATAGTGCCCATTGTGACATTCCCATGATTATAGTCTCCATGGTAACCACAGTCATGGAAATAGTGCCCATGGTGACAGTGCTCATGGAGACAGTGCCCATAGTGAGAGTGCCCATGGCGACAGTGTCCATGGCAACAGTGCTCATGGTGAGAGTGCCTATGGTGAAAACGCTCATGGTGACAGTACCCAAGGTGAAAATGCCCATGGTGACATTGCCCATGGTGACCGTGTCCATTGTGACAGTTCACATGGTTATAATCTCATTGGTGACCGCAATCACGGTAATAGTGCCCATTGTGACCGTTATCATGGTGACAATACTCACGGTGACAGTGCCCATGGAAACAGTGCTCATGGTGACAGAGCTCATTGTAATATTGCTCATGGTGATACTGCCCATGGTGACTGGGCACATGGTGACAGTGCTCATGGTGACAATGGCAATGCTGACAGTGCCGATGGAGACAGTTCTCATGGTAATATTGCTCATAGTGACAGTGCCCATGGTGAAAGTGCTCATGGTGACAGAGCCCATGGTGATAGGGCCGATTGTGACACTGCCCAATGTGACAGTGCTCATGGTGACAATGACCGTGGTCAGAGTGCTCCTGGTGATATTTCCCAGTGTGACATTCCCATGCTTATATTCTCCATGGTAACCGCAACCACAGAAATAGTGCCCATGGTGATCGTGCTCATGGTGACAGTACTCATGGTGATATTGTTCATAGTGACAGTGCCCATGGTGATAGTGGTCATGGTGACAGTGCCCATGGTGACAGTGCTCATGGTGACAGAGCCCATGGCGACAGGGCCGATTGTGACACTGCCCAATGTGACAGTGCTCATGGTGACAATGACCATGGTCACAGTGGTCATGGTCACAGTGCTCCTGGTGATAGTTCCCATTGTGACATTCCCATGCTTATATTCTCCATGGTAACCGTAACCACGGAAATACTGCCCAAGGTGATCGTGCTCATGGTGACAGTGCTCATGGTGACAGTGCCTCTGGTGACAGTGCTCATGGCAACAGTGCCCAAAGTGACAGTACTCATGGTGACAGTGCCCATTGTGACAGTGTCCATGTTTATATTGTCCATGGTGACCGCTTTCACTCTTATAGTGCACACGGTGACCGTGCTCATGGTGATAGTGCTAATGGTGACAATAACCATGGTGACAGTGTCCACAGTGACAGTGCTCATGGTGATAGTGTCCATGGTGATAGTGTCCATGGTGCCAGTGCCCTTGGTGACAGTGCTCATGCTGATAGTGCCCGATGTGAGAGTCCCATGCTTATAATCTACATGGTCACTGCCATCACAGTAATAGGGCCCATCGTAACCGTGCCCAGGGTGATAGTGCCCATTGTGACAGTCCCATGGTTATAGTCTCCATGGTGACCGCTACCACGGTAATAGTGCCCATGGTGACCGTGCTCATGGTAACAGTGCTCATGGTGACAATTCCCATGGTGACAATCCTCATGGTAATAGTGTTCATGGTGACTGTGGTCATGGTGAGAGTGCCAATGGTGACAGTGCTCATCGTTCATTACCCATGGTGACATTGCTCATGCTGATAGTGCTCATGGTGACAGTGCCCGTGGTGACAGTTCCCATTGTGACACTGCCCAGTGTGACAGTGCTCATGGTGACAGTGACCATGGTCACAGTGCTCATGGTGATAGTGCCCATGGTGACAGTGCTCATAGTGACAGAGCGCATGGCGACAGTGCCCATAGTCACAATGCTCACAGTGAAAGTGGTCTTTGTGAAATATACGGTGGTGACAGTACCCATAGTGATATTATCCTTTGTGACACTTTTCACGGTGACAGTTCCCATGGTGACAGTGCCCAGGGTGACAGTGTCCATGGTGACAGTGCTCATGGTGAGAGTGCTCATGGAAAGATTGCTCATGGTGACAGTGCTCATTGTGATAGTGCTCATGGTGATACTGCACATTGTGACACTGCCCATGGTTATAGTCTCCATGGTGACCGCAATCAAAGTAATAGTTCCCATGGTGACCGTGATCATGGTGACAATGCTCATGGTGACAGAGCCCATGGTGACAGTTCCAATGCTGACTGTGCCCATGGCGACACTGATCATGGTGACACTCATCAAGGAGATAGTGCCCATGGTGACAGGGCCCATGGTGACAGTGGCAAGGCTGACAGTGCCCATGGTGATAGTGCTCATGGTGACAGTTCCCATGGTAACAGTGCTCATGGTGATAGTGTCCATGGTGACAGTGCTAAGGGTGACAATGCCCATGGTGACAGTGCTCATGCTGATAGTGCCCGATGTGAGAGTCCCATGGTTATAATCTGAAAGGTCACTGCAATCACGGTAATAGTGCCCATCGTAACCGTACCCATGGTGATAGTGCCCATTGTGACAGTCCCAAGGTTATAGTCTCCATGTTGACCGCTACCACGGGAATAGTGCCCATGGTGACCGTGCTCATGGTGACAGTGCTCTTGGTGACAATTCCCATGGTGGCAATGCTCATGGTAATAGTGCTCATGGTGACTGTGGTCATGGTGACACTGCTCAAGGTGATATTGCCCATGGTGACTGGGCCCATGGTGACAGTGCTCCAGGTGACAGAGCCCATGTTGGCAGTGGCAATGCTGACACTGCCCATGGTGACAGTTCTCATGGTGATATTGCTCATAGTGATAGTTCCCATGGTGACAGTGCCCTTGGTGACAGTTCTCATGGTGACAGTGCTCAAGGATATAGTGCCGATTTTGACAGTCCCATGGTTATAGTCTCCATGGTGACCGCAATCAAGGTAATAGTGCACACGGTGACTGTGCTCATGGTGACAATGGCCATGGTGACCGTGCTCATGCTGAGAGTGTTCATGGTGACAGTGTACTTGGTGACAGTGTTCATGGTGACTGTGCTCATCGTCATAATGCTCAAAGTGAAAGTGCTCTTAGTGAAATATACTGTGGTGACAGTACCCATAGTGATAGTACCCTTGGTGACATTTTTCACGGTGACAGTTCCCATGGTGACAGTGCCCATGGTGACAGTGTCCATGGTGACAGTGCTCACGGTGATACTGCCTCTTGTGACACTGCCCATGGTTATAGTCTCCATGGTGACCGCAATCACAGTAATAGTGCACATGGTGACTGTGATCATGGTGACAGTGGTCATGCTGACAGAGCCCATGGTGACAGTTCCAATGCTGACAGTGCCCATGGTGACAGTGCCCATGGTGACATTGCTCATGTTGACAGAGCCCATGGTGATAGGGCCGATAGTGACACTGCCCAATGTGACAGTGCTCATGGTGACAATGACCATGTTCACAGTGCTCATGGTCACAGTGCTCCTGGTGATAGTTCCCATTGTGACATTCCCATGCTTAGATTCTCCATGGTAACCGCAACCACGGAAATAGTTCCCATCTTGATCGTGCTCATGGTTACAGTGCTCATGGTGACAGTGCCCATGGTGACAGTTCTCAAGGTGACAGTGCCCATTGTGACAGTGTCCATGTTTATACTGTCCATGGTGACCACATTCACTGTTATAGTGCACACGGTGACCGTGCTCATGGTGATAGTGCGAATGGTAACACTAACCATGGTGACAGTGGCCACGGGGACAGTGCTCATGGTGATCGTGTCCATGGAGACAGTACTCAGGGAGAAAGTGCCCATGGTGACAGTGCTCGTGGTGAGAGTGCTCATGGAAAGATTGCTCATGGTGACAGTGCTCATTGTGATAGTGCTCATGGTGATACTGCACATTGTGACACTGCCGAGGGTTATAGTCTCCATGGTGACCGCAATCAAAGTGATAGTTCCCATGGGGACTGGGCACATGGTGACAGTGCCCATGGTGACATTTCTCATGGTGATATTGTTCATAGTGACAATGCCCATGGTGATAGTTGTCATGGTGACAGTGCCCATGGTGACAGTGCTCATGGTGACAGAGCCCATGGCGACAGGCCCGATTGTGACACTGCCCAATGTGACATGGTCACATTGGTCATGGTCACAGTGCTCCTAGTGATAGTTCCCATTGTGACATTCCCATGCTTATATTCTCCATGGTAACTGTAACCACGGAAATAGTGTCCATGGTGATCATGCTCATGGTGACAGTGCTCATGGTGACAGTGCTCATGGCGACAGTGCCCATAGTGACAGTGCTCATGGCGACAGTGCCCATTGTGACAGTGACCATGTTTATATTGTCCATGGTGACCGCCATCACTGTTAGAGTGCACACGGTGACCGTGCTCATGGTGATACTGTTAATGGTGACAGTTACCATCGTGACAGTGTCCACGGTGACAGTGCTCATAGTGATCGTTTCCATGGTGACAGTGCTCAGTGTGACAGTGCCCATGGTGACTGTGCTCATGCTGATAGTGCCTGATGGGAGAGTCCCCTGCGTATAATCTCCAGGGTCACTGCCATCACGGTAATAGTGCCCATCGTAACCATACCCATGGTGATAGTGCCCATTGTGACAGTCCTATGGTTATAGTCTCCATGGTTACCGCTACCACGGTAATAGTGCCCATGGTGACCATGCTCATGGTAACAGTGCTCATGGTGACAATTCCCATGGTGACAATCCTCATGGTAATAGTGTTCATGGTGACTGTGGTCATGGTGACAGTGCAAATGGTGACAGTGCTCATCGTTCATTACCCATGGTGACATTGCTCATGCTGATAGTGCTCATGGTGACAGTGCTCTCGGTGACAGTGCCCATGGTGACAGTTCCCATTGTGACACTGCCCAGTGTGACAGTGCTCATGGTGACAGTGACCATGGTCACAGTGCTCATGGTGATAGTGCCCATGGTGACAGTGCTCATAGTGACAGAGCTCATGGCGACAGTGCCCATACTCACAATGCTCACAGTGAAAGTGGTCTTTGTGAAATATACGGTGGTGACAGTACCCATAGTGATATTATCCTTTGTGACACTTTTCACGGTGACAGTTCCCATGGTGACAGTGCCCAGGGTGACAGTGTCCACGGTGACAGTGCTCATGGTGAGAGTGCTCATGGAAAGATTGCTCATGGTGACAGTGCTCATTGTGATAGTGCTCATGGTGATACTGCACATTGTGACACTGCCCATGGTTATAGTCTCCATGGTGACCGCAATCAAAGTAATAGTTCCCATGGTGACCGTGATCATGGTGACAGTGCTCATGGTGACAGAGCCCATGGTGACAGTTCCAATGCTGACTGTGCCCATGGCGACACTGATCATGGTGACACTGATCAAGGTGATAGTGCCCATGGTGACTGGGCCCATGGTGACAGTGGCAAGGCTGACAGTGCCCATGATGACAGTTCTCATGGTGATATTGCTCATAGTGACAGTGCCCATGGTGATAGTGCTCATGGTGACAGTTCCCATGGTGACAGTGCTCATGGTGATAGTGTCCATGGTGACAGTGCTAAGGGTGACAGTGCCCATGGTGACAGTGCTCATGCTGATAGTGCCCGATGTGAGAGTCCCATGGTTATAATCTGAAAGGTCACTGCAATCACTGTAATAGTGCCCATCGTAACCGTACCCATGGTGATAGTGCCCATTGTGACAGTCCCAAGGTTATAGTCTCCATGTTGACCGCTACCACGGGAATAGTGCCCATGGTGACCGTGCTCATGGTGACAGTGCTCATGGTGACAATTCCCATGGTGGCAATTCTCATGGTAATAGTGCTCATGGTGACTGTGGTCATGGTGACACTGCTCAAGGTGATATTGCCCATGGTGACTGGGCCCATGGTGACAGTGCTCCAGGTGACAGAGCCCATGATGGCAGTGGCAATGCTGACACTGCCCATGGTGACAGTTCTCATGGTGATATTGCTCATAGTGATAGTTCCCATGGTGAGAGTGCCCTTGGTGACAGTTCTCATGGTGACAGTGCTCAAGGATATAGTGCCGATTTTGACAGTCCCATGGTTATAGTCTGCATGGTGACCGCAATCAAGGTAATAGTGCACACGGTGACTGTGCTCATGGTGACAAGGGCCATGGTGACCGTGCTCATGCTGAGAGTGTTCATGGTGACAGTGTACTTGGTGACAGTGTTCATGGTGACTGTGCTCATCGTCATAATGCTCAAAGTGAAAGTGCTCTTAGTGAAATATACTGTGGTGACAGTACCCATAGTGATAGTACCCTTTGTGACACTTTTCACGGTGACAGTTCCCATGGTGAGAGTGCCCATGGTGACAGTGTCCATGGTGACAGTGCTCACGGTGATACTGCCTCTTGTGACAGTGCCCATGGTTATAGTCTCCATGGTGACCGCAATCACAGTAATATTGCGCATGGTGACTGTGATCATGGTGACAGTGGTCATGCTGACAGAGCCCATGGTGACAGTTCCAATGCTGACAGTGCCCATGGTGACAGTGCCCATGGTGACAGTGCTCATGGTGACAGAGCCCATGGTGATAGGGCCGATTGTGACACTGCCCAATGTGACAGTGCTCATGGTGACAATGACCATGGTCACAGTGCTCATGGTCACAGTGCTCCTGGGGATAGTTTCCATTGTGACATTCCCATGCTTAGATTCTCCATGGTAACCGCAACCACGGAAATAGTGCCCATGGTGATCGTGCTCATGGTTACAGTGCTCATGGCGACAGTGCCCATAGTGACAGTTCTCAAGGTGACAGTGCCCATTGTGACAGTGTCCATGTTTATACTGTCCATGGTGACCACATTCACTGTTGTAGTGCACACGGTGACCGTGCTCATGGTGATAGTGCGAATGGTAACACTAACCATGGTGACAGTGGCCACGGTGACAGTGCTCATGGTGATCGTGTCCATGGAGACAGTACTCAGGGAGAAAGTGCCCATGGTGACAGTGCTCATGCTGATAGTGCCCGGTGTGAGAGTCCCATGGTTATAATCTCCATGGTCACTGCAATCACGGTAATAGTGCCCATCGTAACCGTACCCATGGTGATAGTGCCCATTGTGACAGTCCCATGGTTATAGTCTCCATGGTAACCGCTACCACGGTAATAATGCCCATGGTGACCGTGCTCATGGTGACAGTGCTCTGTTGACAATTCCCATGGTGACAATGCTCATGGTAATAGTGCTCATGGTGACTGTGGTCATGGTGACAATGCACATGGTAATAGTGTTCATGGTGACTGTGGTCATGGTGACAGTGCCAATGGTGACAGTGCTCATGGTTAAGTGGCCATGGTGACATTGCTCATGATGATAGTGCTCATGGTGACAGTGCCCATGGTGACAGTTTCCATTGTGACACTGCCCAATGTCACAGTGCTCATGGTGACAGTGACCAGGCTCACAGTGCTCATGGTGATAGTGCCCATTGTGACATTCCCATGCTTATAGTCTCCATGGTAAGTGGAATCACGGAAATAGTGCCCATGGTGACAGTGCTCATGGCGACAGTGCCCAAAGTGAGAGTGCCCATGGCGACAGTGCCCATCGCAACAGTGCTCATGGTGATAGTGCCCATGGTGAAACTGCTCATGGTGATAGTACCCATGTTGAGAATGCCCATGGTGACAATGCCCATGGTGAAAGTGTCCATGGTGACAGTGCTCATGTTGATACTGCCTCTTGTGACACTGCACATAGTTATAGTCTCCATGGTGACCGCAATCACAGTTAGAGGGGCCATGGTGACTGTGATCATGGTGACAGTGCTCATGGTGACAGAGCCCATGGTGATAGTTCCAAGGC
This sequence comes from Kogia breviceps, assembly GCF_026419965.1. Taxonomy (NCBI): domain Eukaryota; kingdom Metazoa; phylum Chordata; class Mammalia; order Artiodactyla; family Physeteridae; genus Kogia; species Kogia breviceps. The sequence continues at coordinate 108,292,410 of NC_081318.1, read as the reverse complement.
GGACAGTGCCCATGGTGACAGTTCTAATGGTGGTAGTGCTCATGGTAACATTGCCCATGGTGACATTGCTCATGGTGAGAGAGCCCTTGGTGACAGGGTCCATTGTTACACTACCCAATGTGACAGTGCTCTTGGTGACAGTGACTATGGTTACAATGCTCATGGTCACAGTGCCCTTTGTGATGGTGCCCATTGTGACATTCCCATGCCTATAGTCTCCATGGTAACCGCAATCACAGAAATAGTGCCCATGGGGACCGTGCTCATGGTGACAGTGCTCATGGTAACAGTGGCAATGGTGAAAGTGCTCTTGGTGACCGTGCCCATAGTGAGAGTGCCCCTGGCAACAGTGTTCATGGTGATAGTGCCCATAGTGACAGTATTCATGGTGACAGTGCTCATGGTCACAATGCTCACAGTGCAAGTGCTTTTAGTGAAATATACTGTGGTGACAGTACCCATAGTGATAGTACCCTTTGTGACCCTTTTCACGGTGACAGTTCCCATGGTGACAGTGCCCATGGTGACAGTGTCCATGGTGACAGTGCTCATGGTGACAGTGCCCATGGTGAGAGTTCCAATGATGACAATGCCTTTGGTGACAGTTCTCATGGTGATAGTGCTCATGGTCACAGTGCCCATGGCGAAAGTGCTCATGGTGACCATGCTCAAGTTGATAGTGCCCATGGTAAATGGGCCCATGGTGACAGTTCTCATGGTGACAGCGGCAATGCTGACAGTGCTCATGGTGACAGTTCTGATGGTGACAGAGCCCATGGTGACAGTGCTCATGGTGAGAGTGTTCATGGAGCCAGTGTACTTTCTCACAGTGTTCAAGGTGCCCGTGCTCATGGTCACAATGCTCACAGTGATAATGCTCTTAGTGAAATATACCATGCTGACAGTACGCATGGTAATAGTACCCATTGGGACAGAGTTCACGGTGACAGTTCCCTTGGAGAGAGGGCTCATGGTGACAGTGCCCATGGTAACAGTGCTCATGGTGTCAGTGCTAATGGTGAGAGTTCTCGTGATAAAGCCCTTTGTGAGAGTGCCGATGGTTATAGTCACCATGGTGACCGCAATCTCGGTGAAAATGCCCATGGAGACCGTGCTCATGGTGATAGTGCTCATGGTAATAGTACCAATGGTGACGGTTCCCAAGGTGACAGTGCTCATGGTGACAGTACCCATGGTTATATTGCCTACGGTGACAGTGCCCATGGTGACAAATATCACAGTGATAGTTCCCCTTTTGATAGTGCTCATGGTTAGAGTGCTCATGGTGACAGTGCCCACGGGGACAGTGCTCATGGTGAGAGTGCCCGTTGTGACAGTGTCCATGGTTATATTCACCATGTTGACCGCAATCATGGTAATAGTGCCCGTGGTGAGAATGCCCATGGTGACAGTGCTCGTGTTGACAGTGCCCATGGAAACAGTGCTCATGGGGAGTGTGTTCATGGTGATAGTGCTCATGGTCACAATGCTCACAGTGAAAGTGCTCTTTGTGAAATATACTGTGGTGACAGTACCCATAGTGATATTACCCTTTGTGACACTTTTCACGGTGACAGTTCCCATGGTGACAGTGCCCATGGTGACAATGCTCATGGTAATAGTGCTCATGGTGACTGTGGTCATGGTGACAGTGCCAATGGTGACAGTGCTCCTGGTTAAGTGCCCATGGTGACATTGCTCATGCTGACAGTGCTCATGGTGACAGTGCTCTTGGTGACAGTGCCCATGGTGACAGTTCACATTGTGACACTGCCCAATGTGACAGTGCTCATGGTAACAGTGTCCATGGTCACAGTGCTCATGGTCACAGTGCTCATGGGTATATTGCCCATTGTGACATTCCCATGTATATACTCTCCATGATAACCACAGTCACGGAAATAGTGCCCATGGTGACTATGCTCATGGTGACAGTTCTCATTGTAACAGTGCCCATGGTGACAGTACTCAAAGTGACAGTGCTCATGGCGACAGTTCCCATAGTGAGAGTTCCCCTGGCAACAGTGCTCATGGTGATAGTGCCCATGGTAACAGTACTCATAGTGAAACTGTTCATGGTGATAGTGCTCATGGTGACAGACCCCATGTTGACAGTGGCAATGCTGACAGTGCCCATGGTGACAGATCTCATGGTGATATTGCTCATAGTGATAGTTCCCATGGTGACAGTGCCCTTGGTGACAGTTCTCATGGTGACAGTGCTCAAGGATATAGTGCCGATTTTGACAGTCCCATGGTTATAGTCTCCATGGTGACCGCAATCAAGGTAATAGAGCACACGGTGACTGTGCTCATGGTGACAATGGCCATGGTGACCGTGCTCATGCTGAGAGTGTTCATGGTGACAGTGTACTTGGTGACAGTGTTCATGGTGACTGTGCTCATCGTCATAATGCTCAAAGTGAAAGTGCTCTTAGTGAAATATACTGTGGTGACAGTACCCATAGTGATAGTACCCTTTGTGACACTTTTCACGGTGACAGTTCCCATGGTGACAGTGCCCATGGTGACAGTGTCCATGGTGACAGTGCTCACGGTGATACTGCCTCTTGTGACACTGCCCATGGTTATAGTCTCCATGGTGACCGCAATCACAGTAATAGTGCTCATGGTGACTGTGGTCATGGTGACAATGCACATGGTAATAGCGTTCATGGTGACTGTGGTCATGGGGACAGTGCCAATGGTGACAGTGCTCATGGTTAAGTGCCCATGGTGACAATGCTCATGCTGATAGTGCTCATGGTGACAGTGCCCATGGTGACAGTTTCCATTGTGACACTGCCAAATGTCACAGTTCTCATGGTGACAGTGACCAGGCTCACAGTGCTCATGGTGATAGTGCCCATTGTGACATTCCCATCCTTATAGTCTCCACGGTAACCGCAATCACAGAAATAGTGCCCATGGTGACCGTGCTCATGGTGACAGTGCTCATGGTAACAGTGCCCATGGTGACAGTGCTCATAGTGACAGTGCTCATGGCGACAGTGCCCATAGTGAGAGTGCCCCTGGAAACAGTGATCATGGTGATAGTACTCATGGTGACAGTACTCATGGTGACAGTGTTCATGGTGATAGTGCTCATGGTCGCAATGCTCACAGTGAAAGTGCTCTTTGTGAAATATACTGTGGTGACAGTACCCATAGTGATAGTACCCTTTGTGACACTTTTCACGGTGACAGTTCCCATGGTGACAGTGCCCATGGTGACAGTGTCCATGGTGACAGTGCTCATGGTGATACTGCCTCTTGTGACACTGCCCATGGATATAGTCTCCATGGTGACCGCAATCACAGTAATAGTGCGCATGGTGACTGTGATCATGGTGACAGTGGTCATGCTGACAGAGCCAGGGTCCATTGTTACAATGCCCAATGTGACAGTGCTCATGGTGACAGTGACTATGGTTACAATGCTCATGGTCACAGTGCTCATTGTGATAGTGCCCATTGTGACATTCCCATGCTTATAGTCTCCATGGTAACCACAGTCATGGAAATAGTGCCCATGGTGACAGTGCTCATGGCGACAGTGCCCATAGTGAGAGTGCCCATGGCAACAGTGCCCATGGCAACAGTGCTCATGGTGACAGTACCCAAGGTGAAAATGCCCATGGTGACAATGCCCATGGTGACCGTGTCCATTGTGACAGTTCACATGGTTATAATCTCATTGGTGACCGCAATCACGGTAATAGTGCCCATTGTGACCGTTATCATGGTGACAATGCTCACGGTGACAGTGCCCATGGAAACAGTGCTCATGGTGACAGAGCTCATTGTAATATTGCTCATGGTGATACTGCCCATGGTGACTGGGCACATGGTGACAGTGCTCATGGTGACAGTGGCAATGCTGACAGTGCCGATGGAGACAGTTCTCATGGTAATATTGCTCATAGTGACAGTGCCCATGGTGAAAGTGCTCATGGTGACAGAGCCCATGGTGATAGGGCCGATTGTGACACTGCCCAATGTGACAGTGCTCATGGTGACAATGACCGTGGTCAGAGTGCTCCTGGTGATATTTCCCAGTGTGACATTCCCATGCTTATATTCTCCATGGTAACCGCAACCACGGAAATAGTGCCCATGGTGATCGTGCTCATGGTGACAGTACTCATGGTGATATTGTTCATAGTGACAGTGCCCATGGTGATAGTGGTCATGGTGACAGTGCCCAATGTGACAGTGCTCATGGTGACAGAGCCCATGGCGACAGGGCCGATTGTGACACTGCCCAATGTGACAGTGCTCATGGTGACAATGACCATGGTCACAGTGCTCATGGTCACAGTGCTCCTGGGGATAGTTCCCATTGTGACATTCCAATGCTTATATTCTCCATGGTAACCGTAACCACGGAAATAGTGCCCAAGGTGATCGTGCTCATGGTGACAGTGCTCATGGTGACAGTGCCTCTGGTGACAGTGCTCATGGCAACAGTGCCCAAAGTGACAGTACTCATGGTGACAGTGCCCATTGTGACAGTGTCCATGTTTATATTGTCCATGGTGACCGCTTTCACTCTTATAGTGCACACGGTGACCGTGCTCATGGTGATAGTGCTAATGGTGACAATAACCATGGTGACAGTGTCCACGGTGACAGTGCTCATGGTGATAGTGTCCATGGTGATAGTGTCCATGGTGCCAGTGCCCATGGTGACAGTGCTCATGCTGATAGTGCCCGATGTGAGAGTCCCATGCTTATAATCTACATGGTCACTGCCATCACGGTAATAGGGCCCATCGTAACCGTCCCCAGGGTGATAGTGCCCATTGTGACAGTCCCATGGTTATAGTCTCCATGGTGACCGCTACCACGGTAATAGTGCCCATGGTGACCGTGCTCATGGTAACAGTGCTCATGGTGACAATTCCCATGGTGACACTCTTCATGGTAATAGTGTTCATGGTGACTGTGGTCATGGTGAGAGTGCCAATGGTGACAGTGCTCATCGTTCAGTACCCATGGTGACATTGCTCATGCTGATAGTGCTCATGGTGACAGTGCCCATGGTGACAGTTCCCATTGTGACACTGCCCAGTGTGACAGTGCTCATGGTGACAGTGACCATGGTCACAGTGCTCATGGTGATAGTGCCCATGGTGACAGTGCTCATAGTGACAGAGCGCATGGCGACAGTGCCCATAGTCACAATGCTCACAGTGAAAGTGGTCTTTGTGAAATATACGGTGGTGACAGTACCCATAGTGATATTATCCTTTGTGACACTTTTAACGGTGACAGTTCCCATGGTGACAGTCCCCAGGGTGACAGTGTCCACGGTGACAGTGCTCATGGTGACAGTGCTCATGGAAAGATTGCTCATGGTGACAGTGCTCATTGTGATAGTGCTCATGGTGATACTGCACAGTGTGACACTGCCCATGGTTATAGTCTCCATGGTGACCGCAATCAAAGTAATAGTTCCCATGGTGACCGTGATCATGGTGACAGTGTTCATGGTGACAGAGCCCATGGTGACAGTTCCAATGCTGACTGTGCCCATGGCGACACTGATCATGGTGACACTGATCAAGGAGATAGTGCCCATGGTGACTGGGCCCATGGTGACAGTGGCAAGGCTGACAGTGCCCATGATGACAGTTCTCATGGTGATATTGCTCATAGTGACAGTGCCCATGGTGATAGTGCTCATGGTGACAGTTCCCATGGTAACAGTGCTCATGGTGTTAGTGTCCATGGTGACAGTGCTAAGGGTGACAATGCCCATGGTGACAGTGCTCATGCTGATAGTGCCCGATGTGAGAGTCCCATGGTTATAATCTGAAAGGTCACTGCAATCACGGTAATAGTGCCCATCGTAACCGTACCCATGGTGATAGTGCCCATTGTGACAGTCCCAAGGTTATAGTCTCCATGTTGACCGCTACCACGGGAATAGTGCCCATGGTGACCGTGCTCATGGTGACAGTGCTCTTGGTGACAATTCCCATGGTGGCAATGCTCATGGTAATTGTGCTCATGGTGACTGTGGTCATGGTGACACCGCTCAAGGTGATATTGCCCATGTGACTGGGCCCATGGTGACAGTGCTCCAGGTGACAGACCCCATGTTGACAGTGGCAATGCTGACACTGCCCATGGTGACAGTTCTCATGGTGATATTGCTCATAGTGATAGTTCCCATGGTGACAGTGCCCTTGGTGACAGTTCTCATGGTGACAGTGCTCAAGGATATAGTGCCGATTTTGACAGTCCCATGGTTATAGTCTCCATGGTGACCGCAATCAAGGTAATAGTGCACACGGTGACTGGGCTCATGGTGACAATGGCCATGGTGACCGTGCTCATGCTGAGAGTGTTCATGGTGACAGTGTACTTGGTGACAGTGTTCATGGTGACTGTGCTCATCGTCATAATGCTCAAAGTGAAAGTGCTCTTAGTGAAATATACTGTGGTGACAGTACCCATAGTGATAGTACCCTTTGTGACACTTTTCACGGTGACAGTTCCCATGGTGACAGTGCCCATGGTGACAGTGTCCATGGTGACAGTGCTCACGGTGATACTGCCTCTTGTGACACTTCCCATGGTTATAGTCTCCATGGTGACCGCAATCACAGTAATAGTGCGCATGGTGACTGTGATCATGGTGACAGTGGTCATGCTGACAGAGCCCATGGTGACAGTTCCAATGCTGACAGTGCCCATGGTGACAGTGCCCATGGTGAGAGTGCTCATGGTGACAGAGCCCATGGTGATAGGGCCGATTGTGACACTGCCCAATGTGACAGTGCTCATGGTGACAATGACCATGGTCACTGTGCTCATGGTCACAGTGCTCCTGGTGATAGTTCCCATTGTGACATTCCCATGCTTAGATTCTCCATGGTAACCGCAACCACGGAAATAGTGCCCATGGTGATCGTGCTCATGGTTACAGTGCTCATGGCGACAGTGCCCATAGTGACAGTTCTCAAGGTGACAGTGCCCATTGTGACAGTGTCCATGTTTATACTGTCCATGGTGACCACATTCACTGTTGTAGTGCACACGGTGACCGTGCTCATGGTGATAGTGCGAATGGTAACACTAACCATGGTGACAGTGGCCACGGTGACAGTGCTCATGGTGATCGTGTCCATGAAGACAGTACTCAGGGAGAAAGTGCTCATGGTGACAGTGCTCATGCTGATAGTGCCCGGTGTGAGAGTCCCATGGTTATAATCTCCATGGTCACTGCAATCACGGTAATAGTGCCCATCGTAACCTTACCCATGGTGATAGTGCCCATTGTGACAGTCCCATGGTTATAGTCTCCATGGTAACCGCTACCACGGTAATAATGCCCATGGTGACCGTGCTCATGGTGACAGTGCTCTGTTGACAATTCCCATGGTGACAATGCTCATGGTAATAGTGCTCATGGTGACTGTGGTCATGGTGACAATGCACATGGTAATAGTGTTCATGGTGACTGTGGTCATGGTGACAGTGCCAATGGTGACAGTGCTCATGGTTAAGTGGCCATGGTGACATTGCTCATGCTGATAGTGCTCATGGTGACAGTGCCCATGGTGACAGTTTCCATTGTGACACTGCCCAATGTCACAGTGCTCATGGTGACAGTGACCAGGCTCACAGTGCTCATGGTGATAGTGCCCATTGTGACATTCCCATGCTTATAGTCTCCATGGTAAGTGGAATCACGGCAATAGTGCCCATGGTGACAGTGCTCATGGCGACAGTGCCCATAGTGAGAGTGCCCATGGCGACAGTCCCCATGGCAACGGTGCTCATGGTGGTAGTGCCCATGGTGAAACGGCTCATGGTGATAGTACCCATGTTGAGAATGCCCATGGTGACAATGCCCATGGTGAAAGTGTCCATGGTGACAGTGCTCATGTTGATACTGCCTCTTGTGACACTGCACATGGTCATAGTCTCCATGGTGACCGCAATCACAGTTAGAGTGGCCATGGTGACTGTGATCATGGTGACAGTGCTCATGGTGACAGAGCCCATGGTGATAGTTCCAAGGCGGACAGTGCCCATGGTGACAGTTCTAATGGTGGTAGTGCTCATGGTAACATTGCCCATGGTGACATTGCTCATGGTGACAGAGCCCATGGTGACAGGGTCCATTGTTACACTGCCCAATGTGACAGTGCTCTTGGTGACAGTGACTATGGTTACAATGCTCATGGTCACAGTGCCCTTTGTGATGGTGCCCATTGTGACATTCCCATGCCTACAGTCTCCATGGTAACCGCAATCACAGAAATAGTGCCCATGGTGACCGTGCTCATGGTGACAGTGCTCATGGTAACAGTGGCAATGGTGAAAGTGCTCTTGGCGACCGTGCCCATAGTGAGAGTGCCCCTGGCAACAGTGTTCATGGTGATAGTGCCCATAGTGACAGTATTCATGGTGACAGTGCTCATGTTCACAATGCTCACAGTGCAAGTGCTCTTAGTGAAATATACTGTGGTGACAGTACCCATAGTGATAGTACCCTTTGTGACCCTTTTCACGGTGACAGTTCCCATGGTGACAGTGCCCATGGTGACAATGCTCATGGTAATAGTGCTCATGGTGACTGTGGTCATGGTGACAGTGCCAATGGTGACAGTGCTCCTGGTTAAGTGCCCATGGTGACATTGCTCATGCTGACAGTGCTCATGGTGACAGTGCTCTTCGTGACAGTGCCCATGGTGACAGTTCCCATTGTGACACTGCCCAATGTGACAGTGCTCATGGTAACAGTGTCCATGGTCACAGTGCTCATGGTCACAGTGCTCATGGGGATAGTGCCCATTGTGACATTCCCATGTATATACTCTACATGATAACCACAGTCACGGAAATAGTGGCATGGTGACCATGCTCATGGTGACAGTTCTCATTGTAACAGTGCCCATGGTGACAGTACTCACAGTGACAGTGCTCATCGCGACAGTTCCCATAGTGAGAGTTCCCCTGGCAACAGTGCTCATGGTGATAGTGCCCATGGTGACAGTACTCATAGTGAAACTGTTCATGGTGATAGTGCTCATGGTCACAATGCTGACAGTGAAAGTGCTCTTAGTGAAATATACTGTGGTGACATTACCACATTATCCATAGTGATAGTACCCTTTGTGACTCTTTTCACGGTGACAGTTCCCATGGTGACAGTTCCCATGGTGACAGTGTCCATGGTGACAGTGCTCTGGTGACAGTGCTCATTTTGATAGTGCTCATGGTGATACTGCCCATTGCGACACTGCCCATGGTTATAGTCTCCATGGTGACCGCAATCACAGTAATAGTGTGCTCATGGTGACCGTGATCATGGTGACAGTGCTCATGGTGACAGAGCCGATGGTGACAGGGCCCATTGTTACACTGCCCAATGTGACAGTGCTCATGGTCACAGTGACTATGGTCACAGTGCTCATTGTGATAGTGCCCATTGAGACATTCCCATGCTTATACACTCCATGGTAACCGCAATCACGGAAATAGTGCCCATGTTGACAGTGCTCATGGCGACAGTGCCCTTTGTGAGAGTGCCCATGGCAACAGTGGCCATGGCAACAGTGCTCATGGTGATACTGCCTATTGTGACCGTGCTCATAGTGATAGTGTTCATGGTGAGAGTGATGAGAGTGATAGTACCCATGGTGACAGTGCTTATGGTGACAGTGCCCATGGTGAGAGTGCTCATGGCGATCGTGCTCATGGTGATAGTGCCCATTGTGACAGTGCCCATGGTTATAGTCTCCATGGTGACGGTAATCACAGTAATATTGCCCTTAGTTACCCTTGTGATCTTGATATTGCTCATGGTGACAGTGCCGATGTTGATAGTGCTTATGGTGACAGTGCCCATTGTGGCAGTGCTCATGGTGATAATGCCCATGGTGAGAGTTCTCATGGCGACAGTGCCCATGGTGACAGTGCTCAAGGTGACAGTGCCTACGGTGAGAGTGCTCATGGTGACAGAGTCCATGTTTATATTGTCCATTGTGACCGCAATCACTGTTATAGTGCACATGGTGACGGTGCTCATGGTGCTAGTGCTAATGGTGACAATACCCATGGTGACAATGTCCACGATGACAGTGCCCATGGTGATAGTGTCCATGTTGACAGTGCTCGTCGTGACAGTGTTCATGCTGATAGTGCCCGATGTGAAAATCCCATGGTTATAATCTACATGGTTACTGCCATCACGGTAATAGGGCCCATCGTAACCATACCCATGGTGATAGTGCCCATTGTGACAGTCCCATGGTTATAGTCTCCATGGTGACCGCTACCACGGTAATATGGAACACGGTGACCATGCTCATGGTGACAGTGCTCATGGTGACAATTCCCATGGTGACAATGCTCATGGTAATAGTGCTCATGATGACTGTGGTCATGGTGACAGTGCCAATGGTGACAGTGCTCATGGTTCAGTGCCCATGGTGACATTGCTCATGCTGACAGTGCTCATGGTGACAGTGCTCTTGGTGACAGTGCCCATGGTGACAGTTCACATTGTGACACTGCCCAATGTGACAGTGCTCATGTTAACAGTGTCCATGGTCACAGTGCTCATGGGGATAGTGCTCATTGTGACATTCCCATGTATATACTCTCCATGATAACCACAGTCACGGAAATAGTGCCCATGGTGACCGTGCCCATGGTGACAGTTCTCATGGTAACAGTGCCCATGGTGACAGTACTCACAGTGACAGTGCTCATGGCGACAGTTCCCATAGTGAGAGTTCCCCTGGCAACAGTGCTCATGGTGATAGTGCCCATGGTGACAGTACTCATGGTGAAACTGTTCATGGTGATAGTGCGCATGGTCACAATGCTGACAGTGAAAGTGCTCTTAGTGAAATATACTGTGGTGACATTACCCATAGTGATAGTACCCTTTGTGACTCTTTTCACGGTGACAGTTCCCATGGTGACAGTGCCCATGGTGACAGTGTCCATGGTGACAGTGCTCATGGTGATACTGCCCATTGTGACACTGCCCATGGTTATAGTCTCCATGGTGACCGCAATCACAGTAATATTGCCCATGGTGCCCGTGATCATGGTGACAGTGCTCATGGTGACAGAGCCCATGGTGACAGTTCCAATGCTGACAGTGCCCATGGTGACAGTTCTAATGGTGATAGTGCTCATGGTAACAGTGCCCATGGTGACATTGCTCATGGTGACAGAGCCCATGGTGACAGGGTCCATTGTTACACTGCCCAATGTGACAGTGCTCTTGGTGACAGTGACTATGGTCACAATGCTCATGGTCACAGTGCTCATTGTGATAGTGCCCATTGTGACATTCCCATGCTTATAGTCTCCATGGTAAGTGGAATCACGGAAATAGTGCCCATGGTGACAGTGCTCATGGCGACAGTGCCCATAGTGAGAGTGCCCATGGCGACAGTGCTCATGGTGAGAGTGCCCCCATGGTGAAACTGCTCATGGTGACAGTACCCATGGTGAGAATGCCCATGGTGACAATGCCCATGGTGAGAATGTCCATTGTGACAGTTCACATGGTTATAATCTCCATGGTGACCGCAATCACGGTAATAGTGCCCATTGTGACCGTTATCATGGTGACAATGCTCATGGTGACAGTGCCCGTGGAAACAGTGCTCATGGTGACAGTGCTCATTGTGATAGTGCTCATGGTGATAGTGCCCATGGCGACTGGGCACATGTTGACAGTGCTCATGGTGACAGTGCCCATGGTGACAGTTCTCATGGTGATATTTCTCATAGTGACAGTGCCCATGGTGATAGTGCTCATGGTGAGAGTCCCCATGGTGACAGTGCTCATGGTGACAGAGCCCATGGAGATAGGGCCGATTGTGACACTGCCCAATGTGACAGTGCTCATGGTGACAATGACCATGGTCACAGTGCTCATGGTCACAGTGCTCCTGGGGATAGTTCCCATTGTGACATTCCCATGCTTAGATTCTCCATGGTAACCGCAACCACGGAAATAGTGCCCATGGTGATCGTGCTCATGGTTACAGTGCTCATGGCGACAGTGCCCATAGTGACAGTTCTCAAGGTGACAGTGCCCTTTGTGACAGTGTCCATGTTTATACTGTCCATGGTGACCACATTCACTGTTATAGTGCACACGGTGACCGTGCTCATGGTGATAGTGCGAATGGTGACATTAACCATGGTGACAGTGGCCACGGTGACAGTGCTCATGGTGATCGTGTCCATGGAGACAGTACTCAGGGTGAAAGTGCCCATGGTGACAGTGCTCATGCTGATAGTGCCCGATGTGAGAGTCCCATGGTTATAATCTCCAGGGTCACTGCAATCACGGTAATAGTGCCCATCATAACCATACCCATGGTGATATTGCCCATTGTGACAGTCCCATGGTTATAGTCTCCATGGTAACCGCTACCACGGTAATAATGCCCATGGTGACTGTGCTCATGGTGACAGTGCTCTGTTGACAATTCCCATGGTGACAATGCTCATGGTAATAGTGCTCATGGTGACTGTGGTCATGGTGACAATGCACATGGTAATAGTGTTCATGGTGACTGTGGTCATGGTGACAGTGCCAATGGTGACAGTGCTCATGGTTAAGTGCCCATGGTGACAATGCTCATGCTGATAGTGCTCATGGTGACAGTGCCCATGGTGACAGTTTCCATTGTGACACTGCCCAATGTCACAGTGCTCATTGTGACAGTGACCAGGCTCACAGTGCTCATGGTGATAGTGCCCATTGTGACATTCCCATCCTTATAGTCTCCACGGTAACCGCAATCACAGAAATAGTGCCCATGGTGACCGTGCTCATGGTGACAGTGCTCATGGTAACAGTGCCCATGGTGACAGTGCTCATAGTGACAGTGCTCATGGCGACAATGCCCATAGTGAGAGTGCCCCTGGAAACAGTGCTCATGGTGATGGTACTCATGGTGACAGTGTTCATGGTGATAGTGCTCATGGTCGCAATGCTCACAGTGAAAGTGCTCTTTGTGAAATATACTGTGGTGACATTACCCATAGTGATATGACCCTTTGTGACACTTTTCACGGTGACAGTTCCCATGGTGACAGTGCCCATGGTGACAGTGTCCATGGTGACAGTGCTTATGGTGACAGTGCTCATGGTGACGCTGCTCATGGAAAGATTGCTCATGGTGACAGTGCTCATTGTGATAGTGCTCATGGTGATACTGCACATTGTGACACTGCCGAGGGTTATAGTCTCCATGGTGACGCAATCAATGTGATAGTTCCCATGGGGACTGGGCACATGGTGACAGTGCCCATGGTGACATTTCTCATGGTGATATTGTTCATAGTGACAATGCCCATGGTGATAGTTGTCATGGTGACAGTGCCCATGGTGACAGTGCTCATGGTGACAGAGCCCATGGCGACAGGCCCGATTGTGACACTGCCCAATGTGACATGGTCACATTGGTCATGGTCACAGTGCTCCTAGTGATAGTTCCCATTGTGACATTCCCATGCTTATATTCTCCATGGTAACTGTAACCACGGAAATAGTGTCCATGGTGATCATGCTCATGGTGACAGTGCTCATGGTGACAGTGCTCATGGCGACAGTGCCCATAGTGACAGTGCTCATGGCGACAGTGCCCATTGTGACAGTGTCCATGTTTATATTGTCCATGGTGAGCGCCATCACTGTTAGAGTGCACACGGTGACCGTGCTCATGGTGATAGTGTTAATGGTGACAATTACCATCGTGACAGTGTCCACGGTGACAGTGCTCATAGTGATCGTTTCCATGGTGACAGTGCTCAGTGTGACAGTGCCCATGGTGACTGTGCTCATGCTGATCGTGCCCGATGTGAGAGTCCCCTGCGTATAATCTCCATGGTCACTGCAATCACGGTAATAGTGCCCATCCTAACCATACCCATGGTGATAGTGCCCATTGTGACAGTCCTATGGTTATAGTCTCCATGGTTACCGCTACCACGGTAATAGTGCCCATGATGACCATGCTCATGGTAACAGTGCTCATGGTGACAATTCCCATGGTGACAGTCCTCATTGTAATAGTGTTCATGGTGACTGTGGTCATGGTGACAGTGCCCATGGTGACAGTGCTCATCGTTCAGTACCCATGGTGACATTGCTCATGCTGATAGTGCTCATGGTGACAGTGCTCTCGGTGACAGTGCCCATGGTGACAGTTCCCATTGTGACACTGCCCAGTGTGACAGTGCTCATGGTGACAGTGACCATGGTCACAGTGCTCATGGTGATAGTGCCCATGGTGACAGTGCTCATAGTGACAGATCTCATGGCGACAGTGCCCATAGTCACAATGCTCACAGTGAAAGTGGTCTTTGTGAAATATACGGTGGTGACAGTACCCATAGTGATATTATCCTTTGTGACACTTTTCACGGTGACAGTTCCCATGGTGACAGTGCCCAGGGTGACAGTGTCCATGGTGACAGTGCTCATGGTGACAGAGCCCATGGTGATAGTGGCAATGCTGACAGTGCCCATGGTGACAATTCTCATGTTGATATTGTTCATAGTGACAGTGCCCATGGTGATAGTGCTCATGGTGACAGTGCCCATGGCGAAAGTGCTCATGGTGACAATGACCATGGTCACAGTGGTCATGGTCACAGTGCTCCTGGTGATAGTTCCCATTGTGACATTCCCATGCTTATATTCTCCATGGTAACCGTAACCACGGAAATAGTGCCCATGGTGATCGTGCTCATTGTGACAGTGCTCATGGTGACAGTGCTCATGGTGACAGAGCCCATAGTGACAGTTCCAATGCTGACAGTGCCCATGGTGACATTGCTCATGGTGACAGAACCCATGGTGAAAGGGTCCATTGTTACACTGCCCAATGTGACAGTGCTCTTGGTGACAATGACTATGGTCACAATGCACATGGTCACAGTGCTCATTGTAATAGTGCCCATTGTGATATTCCCATGCTTATAGTCTCCATGGTAACCGCAATCACAGAAATAGTGCCCATGGTGATAGTGCTCATGGCGACAGTGCCCATACTGAGAGTGCCCATGGCAACAGTGCTCATGGTGAGAGTGTTCATGCTGATAGTGCCCGATGTGAGAGTCCCATGGTTATAATCTCCATGGTCACTGCAATCACGGTAATAGTGCCCATCGTAACCGTACCCATGGTGATAGTGCCCATTGTGACAGTCCCATGGTTATAGTCTCCATGGTAACCGCTACCACGGTAATAATGCCCATGGTGACCGTGCTCATGGTGACAGTGCTCTGTTGACAATTCCCATGGTGACAATGCTCATGGTAATAGTGCTCATGGTGACTGTGGTCATGGTGACAATGCACATGGTAATAGTGTTCATGGTGACTGTGTTCATGGTGACAGTGCCAATGGTGACAGTGCTCATGGTTAAGTGGCCATGGTGACATTGCTCATGCTGATAGTGCTCATGGTGACAGTGCCCATGGTGACAGTTTCCATTGTGACACTGCCCAATGTCACAGTGCTCATGGTGACAGTGACCAGGCTCACAGTGCTCATGGTGATAGTGCCCATTGTGACATTCCCATGCTTATAGTCTCCATGGTAAGTGGAATCACGGAAATAGTGCCCATGGTGACAGTGCTCATGGCGACAGTGCCCATAGTGAGAGTGCCCATGGCGACAGTGCCCATGGCAACAGTGCTCATGGTGATAGTGCCCATGGTGAAACTGCTCATGGTGATAGTACCCATGTTGAGAATGCCCATGGTGACAATGCCCATGGTGAAAGTGTCCATGGTGACAGTGCTCATGGTGATACTGCCTCTTGTGACACTGCACATGGTTATAGTCTCCATGGTGACCGCAATCACAGTTAGAGTGGCCATGGTGAACGTGATCATGGTGACAGTGTTCATGGTGACAGAGCCCATGGTGATAGTTCCAAGGCGGACAGTGCCCATGGTGACAGTTCTAATGGTGGTAGTGCTCATGGTAACATTGCCCATGGTGACATTGCTCATGGTGACAGAGCCCATGGTGACAGGGTGCATTGTTACACTGCCCAATGTGACAGTGCTCTTGGTGACAGTGAGTATGGTTACAATGCTCATGGTCACAGTGCCCTTTGTGATGGTGCCCATTGTGACATTCCCATGCCTACAGTCTCCATGGTAACCGCAATCACAGAAATAGTGCCCATGGTGACCGTGCTCATGGTGACAGTGCTCATGGTAACAGTGGCAATGGTGAAAGTGCTCTTAGCGACCGTGCCCATAGTGAGAGTGCCCCTGGCAACAGTGTTCATGGTGATAGTGCCCATAGTGACCGTATTCATGGTGACACTGCTCATGGTCACAATGCTCACAGTGCAAGTGCTCTTAGTGAAATATACTGTGGTGACAGTACCCATAGTGATAGTACCCTTTGTGACCCTTTTCACGGTGACAGTTCCCATGGTGACAGTGCCCATGGTGACAGTGTCCTTGGTGACAGTGCTCATGGTGACAGTGCCCATGGTGAGAGTTCCAATGATGACAATGCCTTTGGTGACAGTTCTCATGGTGATAGTGCTCATGGTCACAGTGCCCATGGCGAAAGTGCTCATGGTGACCATGCTCAAGTTGATAGTGCCCATGTTAAATGGGCCCATGGTGACAGTGCTCATGGTGACAGCGGCAATGCTGACAGTGCCCATGGTGACAGTTCTGATGGTGACAGAGCCCATGGTGACAGTGCTCATGGTGAGAGTGTTCATGGAGCCAGTGTACTTTCTCACAGTGTTCAAGGTGCCCGTGCTCATGGTAACAATGCTCACAGTGATAATGCTCTTAGTGAAATATACCATGGTGACAGTACGCATGGCAATAGTACCCATTGGGACAGAGTTCACGGTGACAGTTCCCTTGGTGAGAGGGCTCATGGTGACAGTGCCCATGGTAACAGTGCTCATGGTGTCAGTGCTAATGGTGATAGTTCTCGTGATAAAGCCCTTTGTGAGAGTGCCGATGGTTATAGTCACCATGGTGACCGCAATCTCGGTGAAAATGCCCATGGAGACCGTGCTCATGGTGATAGTGCTCATGGTAATAGTACCAATGGTGACGGTTCCCAAGGTGACAGTGCTCATGGTGACAGTACCCATGGTTATATTGCCTACGGTGACAGTGCCCATGGTGACAATTATCACAGTGATAGTTCCCCTTTTGATAGTGCTCATGGTTAGAGTGCTCATGGTGACAGTGCCCACGGTGACAGTGCTCATGGTGAGAGTGCCCGTTGTGACAGTGTCCATGGTTATATTCACCATGTTGACCGCAATCATGGTAATAGTGCCTGTGGTGACAATGCCCATGGTGACAGTGCTCGTGGTGACAGTGCCCATGGAATCAGTGCTCATGGGGAGTGTGTTTATGGTGAAAGTGCTCATGGTCACAATGCTCACAGTGAAAGTTCTCTTTGTGAAATATACTGTGGTGACATTACCCATAGTGATATTATCCTTTGTGACACTTTTCACGGTGACAGTTCCCATGGTGACAGTGCCCATGGTGACAGTGTCCATGGTGACAGTGCTCATAGTGACAGTGCTCATGGCGACAGTGCCCATAGTGAGAGTGCCCCTGGAAACAGTGCTCATGGTGATAGTACTCATGGTGACAGTACTCATGGTGACAGTGTTCATGGTGATAGTGCTCATGGTCGCAATGCTCACAGTGAAAGTGCTCTTTGTGAAATATACTGTGGTGACATTACCCATAGTGATATGACCCTTTGTGACACTTTTCACGGTGACAGTTCCCATGGTGACAGTGCCCATGGTGACAGTGTCCATGGGGACAGTGCTCACGGTGATACTGCCTCTTGTGACACTGCCCATAGTTTTAGTCTCCATGGTGACCGCAATCACAGTAATAGTGCGCATGGTGAGTGTGATCATGGTGACAGTGGTCATGCTGACAGAGCCCATGGTGACACTTCCAATGCTGACAGTGCCCAAGGTGACAGTGCCCATGGTGACACTGCTCATGGTGACAGAGCCCATGGTGATAGGGCCGATTGTGACACTGCCCAATGTGACAGTGCTCATGGTGACAATCACCATGGTCACAGTGCTCATGGTCACAGTGCTCCTGGGGATAGTTCCCATTGTGACATTCCCATGCTTAGATTCTCCATGGTAACCGCAACCACGGAAATAGTGCCCATGTTGATCGTGCTCATGGTTACAGTGCTCATGGCGACAGTGCCCATAGTGACAGTTCTCACGGTGACAGTGCCCATTGTGACAGTGTCCATGTTTATACTGTCCATGGTGACCACATTCACTGTTATAGGGCACACGGTGACCGTGCTCATGGTGATAGTGCGAATGGTAACACTAACCATGGTGACAGTGGCCACGGTGACAGTGCTCATGGTGATCGTGTCCATGGAGACAGTACTCAGGGAGAAAGTGCCCATGGTGACAGTGCTCATGCTGATAGTGCCCGGTGTGAGAGTCCCATGGTTATAATCTCCATGGTCACTGCAATCACGGTAATAGTGCCCATCGTAACCGTACCCATGGTGATAGTGCCCATTGTGACAGTCCCATGGTTATAGTCTCCATGGTAACCGCTACCACGGTAATAATGCCCATGGTGACCGTGTTCATGGTGACAGTGCTCTGTTGACAATTCCCATGGTGACAATGCTCATGGTAATAGTGCTCATGGTGACTGTGGTCATGGTGACAATGCACATGGTAATAGTGTTCATGGTGACTGTGGTCATGGTGACAGTGCCAATGGTGAGAGTGCTCATGGTTAAGTGGCCATGGTGACATTGCTCATGCTGATAGTGCTCATGGTGCCAGTGCCCATGGTGACAGTTTCCATTGTGACACTGCCCAATGTCACAGTGCTCATGGTGACAGTGACCAGGCTCACAGTGCTCATGGTGATAGTGCCCATTGTGACATTCCCATGCTTATAGTCTCCATGGTAAGTGGAATCACGGAAATAGTGCCCATGGTGACAGTGCTCATGGCGACAGTGCCCATAGTGAGAGTGCCCATGGCGACAGTCCCCATGGCAACGGTGCTCATGGTGATAGTGCCCATGGTGAAACGGCTCATGGTGATAGTACCCATGTTGAGAATGCCCATGGTGACAATGCCCATGGTGAAAGTGTCCATGGTGACAGTGCTCATGTTGATACTGCCTCTTGTGACACTGCACATAGTTATAGTCTCCATGGTGACCGCAATCACAGTTAGAGGGGCCATGGTGACTGTGATCATGGTGACAGTGCTCATGGTGACAGAGCCCATGGTGATAGTTCCAAGGCGGACAGTGCCCATGGTGACAGTTCTAATGGTGTTAGTGCTCATGGTAACATTGCCCATGGTGACATTGCTCATGGTTACAGAGCCCATGGTGACAGGGTGCATTGTTACACTACCCAATGTGACAGTGCTCTTGGTGACAGTGACTATGGTTACAATGCTCATGGTCACAGTGCCCTTTGTAATGGTGCCCATTGTGACATTCCCATGCCTATAGTCTCCATGGTAACCGCAATCACAGAAATAGTGCCCATGGTGACCGTGCTCATGGTGACAGTGCTCATGGTAACAGTGGCAATGGTGAAAGTGCTCTTGGCGACCGTGCCCATAGTGAGAGTGCCCCTGGCAACAGTGTTCATGGTGATAGTGCCCATAGTGACAGTATTCATGGTGACAGTGCTCATGGTCACAATGCTCACAGTGCAAGTGCTCTTAGTGAAATATACTGTGGTGACAGTACCCATAGTGATAGTACCCTTTGTGACCCTTTTCACGGTGACAGTTCCCATGGTGACAGTGCCCATGGTGACAGTGTCCATGGTGACAGTGCTCATGGTGACAGTGCCCATGGTGAGAGTTCCAATGATGACAATGCCTTTGGTGACAGTTCTCATGGTGATAGTGCTCATGGTCACAGTGCCCATGGCGAAAGTGCTCATGGTGACCATGCTCAAGTTGATAGTGCCCATGGTAAATGGGCCCATGGTGACAGTGCTCATGGTGACAGCGGCAATGCTGACAGTGCTCATGGTGACAGTTCTGATGGTGACAGAGCCCATGGTGACAGTGCTCATGGTGAGAGTGTTCATGGAGCCAGTGTACTTTCTCACAGTGTTCAAGGTGCCCGTGCTCATGGTCACAATGCTCACAGTGATAATGCTCTTAGTGAAATATACCATGCTGACAGTACGCATGGTAATAGTACCCATTGGGACAGAGTTCACGGTGACAGTTACCTTGGTGAGAGGGCTCATGGTGAAAGTGCCCATGGTAACAGTGCTCATGGTGTCAGTGCTAATGGTGAGAGTTCTCGTGATAAAGCCCTTTGTGAGAGTGCCGATGGTTATAGTCACCATGGTGACCGCAATCTCGGTGAAAATGCCCATGGAGACCGTGCTCATGGTGATAGTGCTCATGGTAATAGTACCAATGGTGACGGTTCGCAAGGTGACAGTGCTCATGGTGACAGTACCCATGGTTATATTGCCTACGGTGACAGTGCCCATGGTGACAATTATCACAGTGATAGTTCCCCTTTTGATAGTGCTCATGGTTAGAGTGCTCATGGTGACAGTGGCCACGGTGACAGTGCTCATGGTGAGAGTGCCCGTTGTGACAGTGTCCATGGTTATATTCACCATGTTGACCGCAATCATGGTAATAGTGCCCGTGGTGACAATGCCCATGGTGACAGTGCTCGTGGTGACAGTGCCCATGGAAACAGTGCTCATGGGGAGTGTGTTCATGGTGATAGTGCTCATGGTCACAATGCTCACAGTGAAAGTGCTCTTTGTGAAATATACTGTGGTGACAGTACCCATAGTGATATTATCCTTTGTGACACTTTTCACGGTGACAGTTCCCATGGTGACAGTGCCCATGGTGACAATGCTCATGGTAATAGTGCTCATGGTGACTGTGGTCATGGTGACAGTGCCAATGGTGACAGTGCTCCTGGTTAATTGCCCATGGTGACATTGCTCATGCTGACAGTGCTCATGGTGACAGTGCTCTTGGTGACAGTGCCCATGGTGACAGTTCCCATTGTGACACTGCCCAATGTGACAGTGCTCATGGTAACAGTGTCCATGGTCACAGTGCTCATGGTCACAGTGCTCATGGGGATAGTGCCCATTGTGACATTCCCATGTATATACTCTCCATGATAACCACAGTCACGGAAATAGTGCCCATGGTGACCATGCTCATGGTGACAGTTCTCATTGTAACAGTGCCCATGGTGACAGTGCTCACAGTGACAGTGCTCATGGCGACAGTACCCATAGTGAGAGTTCCCCTGGCAACAGTGCTCATGGTGATAGTGCCCATGGTGACAGTACTCATAGTGAAACTGTTCATGGTGATAGTGCTCATGGTCACAATGCTGACAGTGAAAGTGCTCTTAGTGAAATATACTGTGGTGACATTACCACATTACCCATAGTGATAGTACACTTTGTGACTCTTTTCACGGTGACAGTTCCCATGGTGACAGTTCCCATGGTGACAGTGTCCATGGTGACAGTGCTCTGGTGACAGTGCTCATTTTGATAGTGCTCATGGTGATACTGCCCATTGCGACACTGCCCATGGTTATAGCTTCCATGGTGACCGCAATCACAGTAATAGTGTGCTCATGGTGACCGTGATCATGGTGACAGTGCTCATGGTGACAGAGCCGATGGTGACAGGGCCCATTGTTACACTGCCCAATGTGACAGTGCTCATGGTGACGGTGACTATGGTCACAGTGCTCATTGTGATAGTGCCCATTGAGACATTCCCATGCTTATACACTCCATGGTAACCGCAATCACGGAAATAGTGCCCATGTTGACAGTGCTCATGGCGACAGTGCCCTTTGTGAGAGTGCCCATGGCAACAGTGGCCATGGCAACAGTGCTCATGGTGATACTGCCTATTGTGACCGTGCTCATAGTGATAGTGTTCATGGTGAGAGTGATGAGAGTGATAGTACCCATGGTGACAGTGCTTATGGTGACAGTGCCCATGATGACAGTTCTCATGGTGATATTGCTCATAGTGACAGTGCCCATGGTGATAGTGCTCATGGTGACAGTTCCCATGGTAACAGTGCTCATGGTGATAGTGTCCATGGTGACAGTGCTAAGGGTGACAATGCCCATGGTGACAGTGCTCATGCTGATAGTGCCCGATGTGAGAGTCCCATGGTTATAATCTGAAAGGTCACTGCAATCACGGTAATAGTGCCCATCGTAACCGTACCCATGGTGATAGTGCCCATTTTGACAGTCCCAAAGTTATAGTCTCCATGTTGACCGCTACCACGGGAATAGTGCCCATGGTGACCGTGCTCATGGTGACAGTGCTCTTGGTGACAATTCCCATGGTGGCAATGCTCATGGTAATAGTGCTCATGGTGACTGTGGTCATGGTGACACTGCTCAAGGTGATATTGCCCATGGTGACTGGGCCCATGGTGACAGTGCTCCAGGTGACAGACCCCATGTTGACAGTGGCAATGCTGACACTGCCCATGGTGACAGTTCTCATGGTGATATTGCTCATAGTGATAGTTCCCATGGTGACCGTGCCCTTGGTGACAGTTCTCATGGTGACAGTGCTCAAGGATATAGTGCCGATTTTGACAGTCCCATGGTTATAGTCTCCATGGTGACCGCAATCAAGGTAATAGTGCACACGGTGACTGTGCTCATGGTGACAATGGCCATGGTGACCGTGCTCATGCTGAGAGTGTTCATGGTGACAGTGTACTTGGTGACAGTGTTCATGGTGACTGTGCTCATCGTCATAATGCTCAAAGTGAAAGTGCTCTTAGTGAAATATACTGTGGTGACAGTACCCATAGTGATAGTACACTTTGTGACACTTTTCATGGTGACAGTTCCCATGGTGACAGTGCCCATGGTGACAGTGTCCATGGTGACAGTGCTCACGGTGATACTGCCTCTTGTGACACTGCCCATGGTTATAGTCTCCATGGTGACCGCAATCACAGTAATAGTGCGCATGGTGACTGTGATCATGGTGACAGTGGTCATGCTGACAGAGCCCATGGTGACAGTTCCAATGCTGACAGTGCCCATGGTGACAGTGCCCATGGTGACAGTGCTCATGGTGACAGAGCCCATGGTGATAGGGCCGATTGTGACACTGCCCAATGTGACAGTGCTCATGGTGAAAATGTCCATGGTCACAGTGCTCATGGTCACAGTGCTCCTGGTGATAGTTCCCATTGTGACATTCCCATGCTTAGATTCTCCATGGTAACCGCAACCACGGAAATAGTGCCCATGGTGATCGTGCTCATGGTTACAGTGCTCATGGCGACAGTGCCCATAGTGACAGTTCTCAAGGTGACAGTGCCCATTGTGACAGTGTCCATGTTTATACTGTCCATGGTGACCACATTCACTGTTATAGTGCACACGGTGACCGTGCTCATGGTGATAGTGCGAATGGTGACATTAACCATGGTGACAGTGGCCACGGTGACAGTGCTCATGGTGATCGTGTCCATGGAGACAGTACTCAGGGTGAAAGTGCCCATGGTGACAGTGCTCATGCTGATAGTGCCCGGTGTGAGAGTCCCATGGTTATAATCTCCATGGTCACTGCAATCACGGTAATAGTGCCCATCGTAACCGTACCCATGGTGATAGTGCCCATTGTGACAGTCCCATGGTTATAGTCTCCATGGTAACCGCTACTACGGTAATAATGCCCATGGTGACCGTGCTCATGGTGACAGTGCTCTGTTGACAATTCCCATGGTGACAATGCTCATGGTAATAGTGCTCATGGTGACTGTGGTCATGGTGACAATGCACATGGTAATAGTGTTCATGGTGACTGTGGTCATGGTGACAGTGCCAATGGTGACAGTGCTCATGGTTAAGTGGCCATGGTGACATTGCTCATGCTGATAGTGCTCATGGTGACAGTGCCCATGGTGACAGTTTCCATTGTGACACTGCCCAATGTCACAGTGCTCATTGTGACAGTGACCAGGCTCACAGTGCTCATGGTGATAGTGCCCATTGTGACATTCCCATCCTTATAGTCTCCACGGTAACCGCAATCACAGAAATAGTGCCCATGGTGACCGTGCTCATGGTGACAGTGCTCATGGTAACAGTGCCCATGGTGACAGTGCTCATAGTGACAGTGCTCATGGCGACAGTGCCCATAGTGAGAGTGCCCCTGGAAACAGTGCTCATGGTGATAGTACTCATGGTGACAGTACTCATGGTGACAGTGTTCATGGTGATAGTGCTCATGGTCGCAATGCTCACAGTGAAAGTGCTCTTTCTGAAATATACTGTGGTGACATTACCCATAGTGATATGACCCTTTGTGACACTTTTCACGGTGACAGTTCCCATGGTGACAGTGCTCATGGTGACAGTGCTCATGGTGACCGTGCTCATGGAAAGATTGCTCATGGTGACAGTGCTCATTGTGATAGTGCTCATGGTGATACTGCACATTGTGACACTGCCGAGGGTTATAGTCTCCATGGTGACCGCAATCAATGTGATAGTTCCCATGGGGAATGGGCACATGGTGACAGTGCCCATGGTGACATTTCTCATGGTGATATTGTTCATAGTGACAATGCCCATGGTGATAGTTGTCATGGTGACAGTGCCCATGGTGACAGTGCTCATGGTGACAGAGCCCATGGCGACAGGCCCGATTGTGACACTGCCCAATGTGACATGGTCACATTGGTCATGGTCACAGTGCTCCTAGTGATAGTTCCCATTGTGACATTCCCATGCTTATATTCTCCATGGTAACTGTAACCACGGAAATAGTGTCCATGGTGATCATGCTCATGGTGACAGTGCTCATGGTGACAGTGCTCATGGCGACAGTGCCCATAGTGACAGTGCTCATGGCGACAGTGCCCATTGTGACAGTGTCCATGTTTATATTGTCCATGGTGACCGCCATCACTGTTAGAGTGCACACGGTGACCGTGCTCATGGTGATAGTGTTAATGGTGACAATTACCATCGTGACAGTGTCCACGGTGACAGTGCTCAAAGCGATCATTTCCATGGTAACAGTGCTCAGTGTGACAGTGCCCATGGTGACAGTGACCATGGTCACAGTGCTCATGGTGATAGTGCCCATGGTGACAGTGCTCATACTGACAGAGTTCATGGCGACAGTGCCCATAGTCACAATGCTCACAGTGAAAGTGGTCTTTGTGAAATATACAGTGGTGACAGTACCCATAGTGATATTATCCTTTGTTACACTTTTCACGGTGACAGTTCCCATGGTGACAGTGCCCAGGGTGACAGTGTCCATGGTGACAGTGCTCATGGTGAGAGTGCTCATGGAAAGATTGCTCATGGTGACAGTGCTCATTGTGATAGTGCTCATGGTGATACTGCACATTGTGACACTGCCCATGGTTATAGTCTCCATGGTGACCGCAATCAAAGTAATTGTTCCCATGGTGACCGTGATCATGGTGACAGTGCTCATGGTGACAGAGCCCATGGTGACAGTTCCAATGCTGACTGTGCCCATGGCGACACTGATCATGGTGACACTGATCAAGGTGATAGTGCCCATGGTGACTGGGCCCATGGTGACAGTGGCAAGGCTGACAGTGCCCATGATGACAGTTCTCATGGTGATATTGCTCATAGTGACAGTGCCCATGGTGATAGTGCTCATGGTGACAGTTCCCATGGTGACAGTGCTCATGGTGATAGTGTCCATGGTGAAAGTGCTAAGGGTGACAGTGCCCATGGTGACAGTGCTCATGCTGATAGTGCCCGATGTGAGAGTCCCATGGTTATAATCTGAAAGGTCACTGCAATCACGGTAATAGTGCCCATCGTAACCGTACCCATGGTGATAGTGCCCATTGTGACAGTCCCAAGGTTATAGTCTCCATGTTGACCGCTACCACGGGAATAGTGCCCATGGTGACCGTGCTCATGGTGAGAGTGCTCATGGTGACTATTCCCATGGTGGCAATGCTCATGGTAATAGTGCTCATGGTGACTGTGGTCATGGTGACACTGCTCAAGGTGATATTGCCCATGGTGACTGGGCCCATGGTGACAGTGCTCCAGGTGACAGAACCCATGTTGACAGTGGCAATGCTGACACTGCCCATGGTGACAGTTCTCATGGTGATATTGCTCATAGTGATAGTTCCCATGGTGAGAGTGCCCTTGGTGACAGTTCTCATGGTGACAGTGCTCAAGGATATAGTGCCGATTTGGACAATCCCATGGTTATAGTCTCCATGGTGACCGCAATCAAGGTAATAGTGCACACGGTGACTGTGCTCATGGTGACAATGGCCATGGTGACCGTGCTCATGCTGAGAGTGTTCATGGTGACAGTGTACTTGGTGAGAGTGCTCATCATCATAATGCTCAAAGTGAAAGTGCTCTTAGTGAAATATACTGTGGTGACAGTACCCATAGTGATAGTACCCTTTGTGACACTTTTCACGGTGACAGTTCCCATGGTGACAGTGTCCATGGTGACAGTGTCCATGGTGACAGGGCTCACGGTGATACTGCCTCTTGTGACACTGCCCATGGTTAAAGTCTCCATGGTGACAGCAATCACAGTAATAGTGCGCATGGTGACGGTGATCATGGTGACAGTGGTCATGCTGACAGAGCCCATGGTGACAGTTCCAATGCTGACCGTGCCCATGGCGACAGTGCCCATGGTGACAGTGCTCATGGTGATAGTGCCCATGGTGAAACTGCTCATGGTGATAGTACCTATGTTGAGAATGCCCATGGTGACAATGCCCATGGTGAAAGTGTCCATGGTGACAGTGCTCATGGTGATACTGCCTCTTGTGACACTGCACATGGTTATAGTCTCCATGGTGACCGCAATCACAGTTAGAGTGGCCATGGTGACTGTGATCATGGTGACAGTGCCCATGGTGACAGAGCCCATGGTGATAGTTCCAAGGCGGACAGTGCCCATGGTGACAGTTCTAATGGTGGTAGTGCTCATGGTAACATTGCCCATGGTGACATTGCTCATGGTGACAGAGCCCATGGTGACAGGGTCCATTGTTACACTGCCCAATGTGACAGTGCTCTTGGTGACAGTGACTATGGTTACAATGCTCATGGTCACAGTGCCCTTTGTGATGGTGCCCATTGTGACATTCCCATGCCTATAGTCTCCATGGTAACCGCAATCACAGAAATAGTGCCCATGGTGACCGTGCTCATGGTGACAGTGCTCATGGTAACAGTGGCAATGGTGAAAGTGCTCTTGGCGACCGTGCCCATAGTGAGAGTGCCCCTGTCAACAGTGTTCATGGTGATAGTGCCCATAGTGACAGTATTCATGGTGACAGTGCTCATGGTCACAATGCTCACAGTGCAAGTGCTCTTAGTGAAATATACTGTGGTGACAGTACCCATAGTGATAGTACCCTTTGTGACCCTTTTCACGGTGACAGTTCCCATGGTGACAGTGCCCATGGTGACAGTGTCCATGGTGACAGTGCTCATGGTGACAGTGCCCATGGTGAGAGTTCCAATGATGACAATGCCTTTGGTGACAGTTCTCATGGTGATAGTGCTCATGGTCACAGTGCCCATGGCGAAAGTGCTCATGGTGACCATGCTCAAGTTGATAGTGCCCATGGTAAATGGGCCCATGGTGACAGTGCTCATGGTGACAGCGGCAATGCTGACAGTGCCCATGGTGACAGTTCTGATGGTGACAGAGCCCATGGTGACAGTGCTCATTGTGAGAGTGTTCATGGAGCCAGTGTACTTTCTCACAGTGTTCAAGGTGCCCGTGCTCATGGTCACAATGCTCACAGTGATAATGCTCTTAGTGAAATATACCATGCTGACAGTACGCATGGTAATAGTACCCATTGGGACAGAGTTCACGGTGACAGTTCCCTTGGTGAGAGGGCTCATGGTGACAGTGCCCATGGTAACAGTGCTCATGGTGTCAGTGCTAATGGTGATAGTTCTCGTGATAAAGCCCTTTGTGAGAGTGCCGATGGTTATAGTCACCATGGTGACCGCAATCTCGGTGAAAATGCCCATGGAGACCGTGCTCATGGTGATAGTGCTCATGGTAATAGTACCAATGGTGACGGTTCCCAAGGTGACAGTGCTCATGGTGACAGTACCCATGGTTATATTGCCTACGGTGACAGTGCCCATGGTGACAATTATCACAGTGATAGTTCCCCTTTTGATAGTGCTCATGGTTAGAGTGCTCATGGTGACAGTGCCCACGGTGACAGTGCTCATGGTGAGAGTGCCCGTTGTGACAGTGTCCATGGTTATATTCACCATGTTGACCGCAATCATGGTAATAGTGCCCGTGGTGACAATGCCCATGGTGACAGTGCTCGTGGTGACAGTGCCCATGGAAACAGTGCTCATGGGGAGTGTGTTCATGGTGATAGTGCTCATGGTCACAATGCTCACAGTGAAAGTGCTCTTTGTGAAATATACTGTGGTGACAGTACCCATAGTGATATTATCCTTTGTGACACTTTTCACGGTGACAGTTCCCATGGTGACAGTGCCCATTGTGACAATGCTCATGGTAATAGTGCTCATGGTGACTGTGGTCATGGTGACAGTGCCAATGGTGACAGTGCTCCTCGTTAAGTGCCCATGGTGACATTGCTCATCCTGACAGTGCTCATGGTGACAGTGCTCTTGGTGACAGTTCCCATGGTGACAGTTCACATTGTGACACTGCCCAATGTGACAGTGCTCATGGTAACAGTGTCCATGGTCACATTGCTCATGGTCACAGTGCTCATTGGGGATAGTGCCCATTGTGACATTCCCATGTATATACTCTCCATGATAACCACAGTCACCGAAATAGGGCCCATGGTGACCGTGCTCATGGTGACAGTTCTCATGGTAACAGTGCCCATGGTGATAGTACTCACAGTGACAGTGCTCATGGCGACAGTTCCCATAGTGAGAGTTCCCCTGGCAACAGTGCTCATGGTGATAGTGCCCATGGTGACAGTACTCATGGTGAAACTGTTCATGGTGATAGTGCGCATGGTCACAATGCTGACTGTGAAAGTGCTCTTAGTGAAATATACTGTGGTGATATTACCCATAGTGATAGTACCCTTTGTGACTCTTTTCACGGTGACAGTTCCCATGGTGAGAGTGCCCATGGTGACAGTGTCCATGGTGACAGTGCTCATGGTGACAGTGCTCATTGTGATAGTGCTCATGGTGATACTGCTCATTGTGACACTGCCCATGGTTATAGTCTCCATGGTGACCGCAATCACAGTAATATTGCCCATGGTGCCCGTGATCATGGTGACAGTGCTCATGGTGACAGAGCCCATGGTGACAGTTCCAATGCTGACAGTACCCATGGTGACAGTTCTAATGGTGAGAGTGCTCATGGTAACAGTGCCCATGGTGACATTGCTCATGGTGACAGAGCCCATGGTGACAGGGTCCATTGTTACACTGCCCAATGTGACAGTGCTCTTGGTGACAGTGACTATGGTCACAATCCTCATGGTCACAGTGCTCATTGTGATAGTGCCCATTGTGACATTCCCATGCTTATAGTCTCCATGGTAAGTGGAATCACGGAAATAGTGCCCATGGTGACAGTGCTCATGGCGACAGTGCCCATAGTGAGAGTGCCCATGGCGACAGTGCTCATGGTGAGAGTGCCCATGGTGAAACTGCTCATGGTGACAGTACCCATGGTGAGAATGCCCATGGTGACAATGCCCATGGTGAGAATGTCCATTGTGACAGTTCATATGGTTATAATCTCCATGGTGACCGCAATCACGGTAATAGTGCCCATTGTGACCGTTATCATGGTGACAATGCTCATGGTGACAGTGCCCGTGGAAACAGTGATCATGGTGACAGTGCTCATTGTGATAGTGCTCATGGTGATAGTGCCCATGGCGACTGGGCACATGTTGACAGTGCTCATGGTGACAGTGCCCATGGTGACAGTTCTCATGGTGATATTTCTCATAGTGACAGTGCCCATGGTGATAGTGCTCTTGGTGAGAGTGCCCATGGTGACAGTGCTCATGGTGACAGAGCCCATGGTGATAGGGCCGATTGTGACACTGCCCAATGTGACAGTGCTCATGGTGAAAATGTCCATGGTCACAGTGCTCATGGTCACAGTGCTCCTGGTGATAGTTCCCATTGTGACATTCCCATGCTTAGATTCTCCATGGTAACCGCAACCACGGAAATAGTGCCCATGGTGATCGTGCTCATGGTTACAGTGCTCATGGCGACAGTGCCCATAGTGACAGTTCTCAAGGTGACAGTGCCCATTGTGACAGTGTCCATGTTTATACTGTCCATGGTGACCACATTCACTGTTATAGTGCACACGGTGACCGTGCTCATGGTGATAGTGCGAATGGTGACATTAACCATGGTGACAGTGGCCACGGTGACAGTGCTCATGGTGATCGTGTCCATGGAGACAGTACTCAGGGTGAAAGTGCCCATGGTGACAGTGCTCATGCTGATAGTGCCCGATGTGAGAGTCCCATGGTTATAATCTCCATGGTCACTGCAATCACGGTAATAGTGCCCATCATAACCGTACCCATGGTGATAGTGCCCATTGTGACAGTCCCATGGTTATAGTCTCCATGGTAACAGCTACCACGGTAATAATGCCCATGGTGACCGTGCTCATGGTGACAGTGCTCTGTTGACAATTCCCATGGTGACAATGCTCACGGTAATAGTGCTCATGGTGACTGTGGTCATGGTGACAATGCACATGGTAATAGTGTTCATGCTGACTGTGGTTATGGTGACAGTGCCAATGGTGACAGTGCTCATCGTTAAGTGCCCATGGTGACAATGCTCATGCTGATAGTGCTCATGGTGACAGTGCCCATGGTGACAGTTTCCATTGTGACATTGCCCAATGTCACAGTTCTCATGGTGACAGTGACCAGGCTCACAGTGCTCATGGTGATAGTGCCCATTGTGACATTCCCATCCTTATAGTCTCCACGGTAACCGCAATCACGGAAATAGTGCCCATGGTGACCGTGCTCATGGTGACAGTGCTCATGGTAACAGTGCCCATGGTGACAGTGCTCATAGTGACAGTGCTCATGGCGACAATGCCCATAGTGAGAGTGCCCCTGGAAACAGTGCTCATGGTGATAGTACTCATGGTGACAGTACTCATGGTGACAGTGTTCATGGTGATAGTGCTCATGGTCGCAATGCTCACAGTGAAAGTGCTCTTTGTGAAATATACTGTGGTGACATTACCCATAGTGATATGACCCTTTGTGACACTTTTCACGGTGACAGTTCCCATGGTGACAGTGCCCATGGTGACAGTGTCCATGGTGACAGTGCTTATGGTGACAGTGCTCATGGTGACGCTGCTCATGGAAAGATTGCTCATGGTGACAGTGCTCATTGTGATAGTGCTCATGGTGATACTGCACATTGTGACACTGCCGAGGGTTATAGTCTCCATGGTGACCGCAATCAATGTGATAGTTCCCATGGGGACTGGGCACATGGTGACAGTGCCCATGGTGACATTTCTCATGGTGATATTGTTCATAGTGACAATGCCCATGGTGATAGTTGTCATGGTGACAGTGCCCATGGTGACAGTGCTCATGGTGACAGAGCCCATGGCGACAGGCCCGATTGTGACACTGCCCAATGTGACATGGTCACATTGGTCATGGTCACAGTGCTCCTAGTGATAGTTCCCATTGTGACATTCCCATGCTTATATTCTCCATGGTAACTGTAACCACGGAAATAGTGTCCATGGTGATCATGCTCATGGTGACAGTGCTCATGGTGACAGTGCTCATGGCGACAGTGCCCATAGTGACAGTGCTCATGGCGACAGTGCCCATTGTGACAGTGTCCATGTTTATATTGTCCATGGTGACCGCCATCACTGTTAGAGTGCACACGGTGACTGTGCTCATGGTGATAGTGTTAATGGTGACAGTTACCATCGTGACAGTATCCACGGTGACAGTGCTCATAGTGATCGTTTCCATGGTGACAGTGCTCAGTGTGACAGTGCCCATGGTGACTGTGCTCATGCTGATAGTGCCCGATGTGAGAGTCCCCTGCGTATAATCTCCATGGTCACTGCAATCACGGTAATAGTGCCCATCGTAACCATACCCATGGTGATAGTGCCCATTGTGACAGTCCTATGGTTATAGTCTCCATGGTTACCGCTACCACGGTAATAGTGCCCATGGTGACCATGCTCATGGTAACAGTGCTCATGGTGACAATTCCCATGGTGACAGTCCTCATGGTAATAGTGTTCATGGTGACTGTGGTCATGGTGACAGTGCCAATGGTGACAGTGCTCATCGTTCAGTACCCATGGTGACATTGCTCATGCTGATAGTGCTCATGGTGACAGTGCTCTCGGTGACAGTGCCCATGGTGACAGTTCCCATTGTGACACTGCCCAGTGTGACAGTGCTCATGGTGACAGTGACCATGGTCACAGTGCTCATGATGATAGTGCCCATGGTGACAGTGCTCATAGTGACAGAGCTCATGGCGACAGTGCCCATAGTCACAATGCTCACAGTGAAAGTGGTCTTTGTGAAATATACGGTGGTGACAGTACCCATAGTGATATTATCCTTTGTGACACTTTTCACGGTGACAGTTCCCATGGTGACAGTGCCCAGGGTGACAGTGTCCATGGTGACAGTGCTCATGGTGAGAGTGCTCATGGAAAGATTGCTCATGGTGACAGTGCTCATTGTGATAGTGCTCATGGTGATACTGCACATTGTGACACTGCCCATGGTTATAGTCTCCATGGTGACCGCAATCAAAGTAATAGATCCCATGGTGACCGTGATCATGGTGACAGTGCTCATGGTGACAGAGCCCATGGTGACAGTTCCAATGCTGACTGTGCCCATGGCGACACTGATCATGGTGACACTGATCAAGGTGATAGTGCCCATGGTGACTGGGCCCATGGTGACAGTGGCAAGGCTGACAGTGCCCATGATGACAGTTCTCATGGTGATATTGCTCATAGTGACAGTGCCCATGGTGATAGTGCTCATGGTGACAGTTCCCATGGTGACAGTGCTCATGGTGATAGGGTCCATGGTGAAAGTGCTAAGGGTGACAGTGCCCATGGTGACAGTGCTCATGCTGATAGTGCCCGATGTGAGAGTCCCATGGTTATAATCTGAAAGGTCACTGCAATCACGGTAATAGTGCCCATCGTAACCGTACCCATGGTGATAGTGCCCATTGTGACAGTCCCAAGGTTATAGTCTCCATGTTGACCGCTACCACGGGAATAGTGCCCATGGTGACCGTGCTCATGGTGACAGTGCTCATGGTGACAATTCCCATGGTGGCAATGCTCATGGTAATAGTGCTCATGGTGACTGTGGTCATGGTGACACTGCTCAAGGTGATATTGCCCATGGTGACTGGGCCCATGGTGACAGTGCTCCAGGTGACAGAGCCCATGTTGGCAGTGGCAATGCTGACACTGCCCATGGTGACAGTTCTCATGGTGATATTGATCATAGTGATAGGTCCCATGGTGACAGTGCCCTTGGTGACAGTTCTCATGGTGACAGTGCTCAAGGATATAGTGCCGATTTTGACAGTCCCATGGTTATAGTCTCCATGGTGACCGCAATCAAGGTAATAGTGCACACGGTGACTGTGCTCATGGTGACAATGGTCATAGTGACCGTGCTCATGCTGAGAGTGTTCATGGCGACAGTGTACTTGGTGACAGTGTTCATGGTGACTGTGCTCATCGTCATAATGCTCAAAGTGAAAGTGCTCTTAGTGAAATATACTGTGGTGACAGTACCCATAGTGATAGTACCCTTTGTGACACTTTTCACGGTGACAGTTCCCATGGTGACAGTGCCCATGGTGACAGTGTCCATGGTGACAGTGCTCATTGTGATACTGCCTCTTGTGACACTGCCCATGGATATAGTCTCCATGGTGACCGCAATCACAGTAATAGTGCGCATGGTGACTGTGATCATGGTGACAGTGGTCATGCTGACAGAGCCAGGGTCCATTGTTACAATGCCCAATGTGACAGTGCTCATGGTGACAGTGACTATGGTTACAATGCTCATGGTCACAGTGCTCATTGTGATAGTGCCCATTGTGACATTCCCATGCTTATAGTCTCCATGGTAACCACAGTCATGGAAATAGTGCCCATGGTGACAGTGCTCATGGAGACAGTGCCCATAGTGAGAGTGCCCATGGCGACAGTGTCCATGGCAACAGTGCTCATGGTGAGAGTGCCTATGGTGAAAACGCTCATGGTGACAGTACCCAAGGTGAAAATGCCCATGGTGACATTGCCCATGGTGACCGTGTCCATTGTGACAGTTCACATGGTTATAATCTCATTGGTGACCGCAATCACGGTAATAGTGCCCATTGTGACCGTTATCATGGTGACAATACTCACGGTGACAGTGCCCATGGAAACAGTGCTCATGGTGACAGAGCTCATTGTAATATTGCTCATGGTGATACTGCCCATGGTGACTGGGCACATGGTGACAGTGCTCATGGTGACAGTGGCAATGCTGACAGTGCCGATGGAGACAGTTCTCATGGTAATATTGCTCATAGTGACAGTGCCCATGGTGAAAGTGCTCATGGTGACAGAGCCCATGGTGATAGGTCCGATTGTGACACTGCCCAATGTGACAGTGCTCATGGTGACAATGACCGTGGTCAGAGTGCTCCTGGTGATATTTCCCAGTGTGACATTCCCATGCTTATATTCTCCATGGTAACCGCAACCACAGAAATAGTGCCCATGGTGATCGTGCTCATGGTGACAGTACTCATGGTGATATTGTTCATAGTGACAGTGCCCATGGTGATAGTGGTCATGGTGACAGTGCCCATGGTGACAGTGCTCATGGTGACAGAGCCCATGGCGACAGGGCCGATTGTGACACTGCCCAATGTGACAGTGCTCATGGTGACAATGACCATGGTCACAGTGCTCATGGTCACAGTGCTCCTGGGGATAGTTCCCATTGTGACATTCCCATGCTTATATTCTCCATGGTAACCGTAACCACGGAAATACTGCCCAAGGTGATCGTGCTCATGGTGACAGTGCTCATGGTGACAGTGCCTCTGGTGACAGTGCTCATGGCAACAGTGCCCAAAGTGACAGTACTCATGGTGACAGTGCCCATTGTGACAGTGTCCATGTTTATATTGTCCATGGTGACCGCTTTCACTCTTATAGTGCACACGGTGACCGTGCTCATGGTGATAGTGCTAATGGTGACAATAACCATGGTGACAGTGTCCACAGTGACAGTGCTCATGGTGATAGTGTCCATGGTGATAGTGTCCATGGTGCCAGTGCCCTTGGTGACAGTGCTCATGCTGATAGTGCCCGATGTGAGAGTCCCATGCTTATAATCTACATGGTCACTGCCATCACAGTAATAGGGCCCATCGTAACCGTGCCCAGGGTGATAGTGCCCATTGTGACAGTCCCATGGTTATAGTCTCCATGGTGACCGCTACCACGGTAATAGTGCCCATGGTGACCGTGCTCATGGTAACAGTGCTCATGGTGACAATTCCCATGGTGACAATCCTCATGGTAATAGTGTTCATGGTGACTGTGGTCATGGTGAGAGTGCCAATGGTGACAGTGCTCATCGTTCATTACCCATGGTGACATTGCTCATGCTGATAGTGCTCATGGTGACAGTGCCCGTGGTGACAGTTCCCATTGTGACACTGCCCAGTGTGACAGTGCTCATGGTGACAGTGACCATGGTCACAGTGCTCATGGTGATAGTGCCCATGGTGACAGTGCTCATAGTGACAGAGCGCATGGCGACAGTGCCCATAGTCACAATGCTCACAGTGAAAGTGGTCTTTGTGAAATATACGGTGGTGACAGTACCCATAGTGATATTATCCTTTGTGACACTTTTCACGGTGACAGTTCCCATGGTGACAGTGCCCAGGGTGACAGTGTCCATGGTGACAGTGCTCATGGTGAGAGTGCTCATGGAAAGATTGCTCATGGTGACAGTGCTCATTGTGATAGTGCTCATGGTGATACTGCACATTGTGACACTGCCCATGGTTATAGTCTCCATGGTGACCGCAATCAAAGTAATAGTTCCCATGGTGACCGTGATCATGGTGACAATGCTCATGGTGACAGAGCCCATGGTGACAGTTCCAATGCTGACTGTGCCCATGGCGACACTGATCATGGTGACACTCATCAAGGAGATAGTGCCCATGGTGACAGGGCCCATGGTGACAGTGGCAAGGCTGACAGTGCCCATGGTGATAGTGCTCATGGTGACAGTTCCCATGGTAACAGTGCTCATGGTGATAGTGTCCATGGTGACAGTGCTAAGGGTGACAATGCCCATGGTGACAGTGCTCATGCTGATAGTGCCCGATGTGAGAGTCCCATGGTTATAATCTGAAAGGTCACTGCAATCACGGTAATAGTGCCCATCGTAACCGTACCCATGGTGATAGTGCCCATTGTGACAGTCCCAAGGTTATAGTCTCCATGTTGACCGCTACCACGGGAATAGTGCCCATGGTGACCGTGCTCATGGTGACAGTGCTCTTGGTGACAATTCCCATGGTGGCAATGCTCATGGTAATAGTGCTCATGGTGACTGTGGTCATGGTGACACTGCTCAAGGTGATATTGCCCATGGTGACTGGGCCCATGGTGACAGTGCTCCAGGTGACAGAGCCCATGTTGGCAGTGGCAATGCTGACACTGCCCATGGTGACAGTTCTCATGGTGATATTGCTCATAGTGATAGTTCCCATGGTGACAGTGCCCTTGGTGACAGTTCTCATGGTGACAGTGCTCAAGGATATAGTGCCGATTTTGACAGTCCCATGGTTATAGTCTCCATGGTGACCGCAATCAAGGTAATAGTGCACACGGTGACTGTGCTCATGGTGACAATGGCCATGGTGACCGTGCTCATGCTGAGAGTGTTCATGGTGACAGTGTACTTGGTGACAGTGTTCATGGTGACTGTGCTCATCGTCATAATGCTCAAAGTGAAAGTGCTCTTAGTGAAATATACTGTGGTGACAGTACCCATAGTGGTAGTACCCTTGGTGACATTTTTCACGGTGACAGTTCCCATGGTGACAGTGCCCATGGTGACAGTGTCCATGGTGACAGTGCTCACGGTGATACTGCCTCTTGTGACACTGCCCATGGTTATAGTCTCCATGGTGACCGCAATCACAGTAATAGTGCACATGGTGACTGTGATCATGGTGACAGTGGTCATGCTGACAGAGCCCATGGTGACAGTTCCAATGCTGACAGTGCCCATGGTGACAGTGCCCATGGTGACATTGCTCATGTTGACAGAGCCCATGGTGATAGGGCCGATAGTGACACTGCCCAATGTGACAGTGCTCATGGTGACAATGACCATGTTCACAGTGCTCATGGTCACAGTGCTCCTGGTGATAGTTCCCATTGTGACATTCCCATGCTTAGATTCTCCATGGTAACCGCAACCACGGAAATAGTTCCCATCTTGATCGTGCTCATGGTTACAGTGCTCATGGTGACAGTGCCCATGGTGACAGTTCTCAAGGTGACAGTGCCCATTGTGACAGTGTCCATGTTTATACTGTCCATGGTGACCACATTCACTGTTATAGTGCACACGGTGACCGTGCTCATGGTGATAGTGCGAATGGTAACACTAACCATGGTGACAGTGGCCACGGGGACAGTGCTCATGGTGATCGTGTCCATGGAGACAGTACTCAGGGAGAAAGTGCCCATGGTGACAGTGCTCGTGGTGAGAGTGCTCATGGAAAGATTGCTCATGGTGACAGTGCTCATTGTGATAGTGCTCATGGTGATACTGCACATTGTGACACTGCCGAGGGTTATAGTCTCCATGGTGACCGCAATCAAAGTGATAGTTCCCATGGGGACTGGGCACATGGTGACAGTGCCCATGGTGACATTTCTCATGGTTATATTGTTCATAGTGACAATGCCCATGGTGATAGTTGTCATGGTGACAGTGCCCATGGTGACAGTGCTCATGGTGACAGAGCCCATGGCGACAGGCCCGATTGTGACACTGCCCAATGTGACATGGTCACATTGGTCATGGTCACAGTGCTCCTAGTGATAGTTCCCATTGTGACATTCCCATGCTTATATTCTCCATGGTAACTGTAACCACGGAAATAGTGTCCATGGTGATCATGCTCATGGTGACAGTGCTCATGGTGACAGTGCTCATGGCGACAGTGCCCATAGTGACAGTGCTCATGGCGACAGTGCCCATTGTGACAGTGACCATGTTTATATTGTCCATGGTGACCGCCATCACTGTTAGAGTGCACACGGTGACCGTGCTCATGGTGATACTGTTAATGGTGACAGTTACCATCGTGACAGTGTCCACGGTGACAGTGCTCATAGTGATCGTTTCCATGGTGACAGTGCTCAGTGTGACAGTGCCCATGGTGACTGTGCTCATGCTGATAGTGCCTGATGTGAGAGTCCCCTGCGTATAATCTCCAGGGTCACTGCCATCACGGTAATAGTGCCCATCGTAACCATACCCATGGTGATAGTGCCCATTGTGACAGTCCTATGGTTATAGTCTCCATGGTTACCGCTACCACGGTAATAGTGCCCATGGTGACCATGCTCATGGTAACAGTGCTCATGGTGACAATTCCCATGGTGACAATCCTCATGGTAATAGTGTTCATGGTGACTGTGGTCATGGTGACAGTGCAAATGGTGACAGTGCTCATCGTTCATTACCCATGGTGACATTGCTCATGCTGATAGTGCTCATGGTGACAGTGCTCTCGGTGACAGTGCCCATGGTGACAGTTCCCATTGTGACACTGCCCAGTGTGACAGTGCTCATGGTGACAGTGACCATGGTCACAGTGCTCATGGTGATAGTGCCCATGGTGACAGTGCTCATAGTGACAGAGCTCATGGCGACAGTGCCCATACTCACAATGCTCACAGTGAAAGTGGTCTTTGTGAAATATACGGTGGTGACAGTACCCATAGTGATATTATCCTTTGTGACACTTTTCACGGTGACAGTTCCCATGGTGACAGTGCCCAGGGTGACAGTGTCCACGGTGACAGTGCTCATGGTGAGAGTGCTCATGGAAAGATTGCTCATGGTGACAGTGCTCATTGTGATAGTGCTCATGGTGATACTGCACATTGTGACACTGCCCATGGTTATAGTCTCCATGGTGACCGCAATCAAAGTAATAGTTCCCATGGTGACCGTGATCATGGTGACAGTGCTCATGGTGACAGAGCCCATGGTGACAGTTCCAATGCTGACTGTGCCCATGGCGACACTGATCATGGTGACACTGATCAAGGTGATAGTGCCCATGGTGACTGGGCCCATGGTGACAGTGGCAAGGCTGACAGTGCCCATGATGACAGTTCTCATGGTGATATTGCTCATAGTGACAGTGCCCATGGTGATAGTGCTCATGGTGACAGTTCCCATGGTGACAGTGCTCATGGTGATAGTGTCCATGGTGACAGTGCTAAGGGTGACAGTGCCCATGGTGACAGTGCTCATGCTGATAGTGCCCGATGTGAGAGTCCCATGGTTATAATCTGAAAGGTCACTGCAATCACTGTAATAGTGCCCATCGTAACCGTACCCATGGTGATAGTGCCCATTGTGACAGTCCCAAGGTTATAGTCTCCATGTTGACCGCTACCACGGGAATAGTGCCCATGGTGACCGTGCTCATGGTGACAGTGCTCATGGTGACAATTCCCATGGTGGCAATTCTCATGGTAATAGTGCTCATGGTGACTGTGGTCATGGTGACACTGCTCAAGGTGATATTGCCCATGGTGACTGGGCCCATGGTGACAGTGCTCCAGGTGACAGAGCCCATGATGGCAGTGGCAATGCTGACACTGCCCATGGTGACAGTTCTCATGGTGATATTGCTCATAGTGATAGTTCCCATGGTGAGAGTGCCCTTGGTGACAGTTCTCATGGTGACAGTGCTCAAGGATATAGTGCCGATTTTGACAGTCCCATGGTTATAGTCTGCATGGTGACCGCAATCAAGGTAATAGTGCACACGGTGACTGTGCTCATGGTGACAAGGGCCATGGTGACCGTGCTCATGCTGAGAGTGTTCATGGTGACTGTGTACTTGGTGACAGTGTTCATGGTGACTGTGCTCATCGTCATAATGCTCAAAGTGAAAGTGCTCTTAGTGAAATATACTGTGGTGACAGTACCCATAGTGATAGTACCCTTTGTGACACTTTTCACGTTGAAAGTTCCCATGGTGAGAGTGCCCATGGTGACAGTGTCCATGGTGACAGTGCTCACGGTGATACTGCCTCTTGTGACAGTGCCCATGGTTATAGTCTCCATGGTGACCGCAATCACAGTAATATTGCGCATGGTGACTGTGATCATGGTGACAGTGGTCATGCTGACAGAGCCCATGGTGACAGTTCCAATGCTGACAGTGCCCATGGTGACAGTGCCCATGGTGACAGTGCTCATGGTGACAGAGCCCATGGTGATAGGGCCGATTGTGACACTGCCCAATGTGACAGTGCTCATGGTGACAATGACCATGGTCACAGTGCTCATGGTCACAGTGCTCCTGGGGATAGTTTCCATTGTGACATTCCCATGCTTAGATTCTCCATGGTAACCGCAACCACGGAAATAGTGCCCATGGTGATCGTGCTCATGGTTACAGTGCTCATGGCGACAGTGCCCATAGTGACAGTTCTCAAGGTGACAGTGCCCATTGTGACAGTGTCCATGTTTATACTGTCCATGGTGACCACATTCACTGTTGTAGTGCACACGGTGACCGTGCTCATGGTGATAGTGCGAATGGTAACACTAACCATGGTGACAGTGGCCACGGTGACAGTGCTCATGGTGATCGTGTCCATGGAGACAGTACTCAGGGAGAAAGTGCCCATGGTGACAGTGCTCATGCTGATAGTGCCCGGTGTGAGAGTCCCATGGTTATAATCTCCATGGTCACTGCAATCACGGTAATAGTGCCCATCGTAACCGTACCCATGGTGATAGTGCCCATTGTGACAGTCCCATGGTTATAGTCTCCATGGTAACCGCTACCACGGTAATAATGCCCATGGTGACCGTGCTCATGGTGACAGTGCTCTGTTGACAATTCCCATGGTGACAATGCTCATGGTAATAGTGCTCATGGTGACTGTGGTCATGGTGACAATGCACATGGTAATAGTGTTCATGGTGACTGTGGTCATGGTGACAGTGCCAATGGTGACAGTGCTCATGGTTAAGTGGCCATGGTGACATTGCTCATGATGATAGTGCTCATGGTGACAGTGCCCATGGTGACAGTTTCCATTGTGACACTGCCCAATGTCACAGTGCTCATGGTGACAGTGACCAGGCTCACAGTGCTCATGGTGATAGTGCCCATTGTGACATTCCCATGCTTATAGTCTCCATGGTAAGTGGAATCACGGAAATAGTGCCCATGGTGACAGTGCTCATGGCGACAGTGCCCAAAGTGAGAGTGCCCATGGCGACAGTGCCCATCGCAACAGTGCTCATGGTGATAGTGCCCATGGTGAAACTGCTCATGGTGATAGTACCCATGTTGAGAATGCCCATGGTGACAATGCCCATGGTGAAAGTGTCCATGGTGACAGTGCTCATGTTGATACTGCCTCTTGTGACACTGCACATAGTTATAGTCTCCATGGTGACCGCAATCACAGTTAGAGGGGCCATGGTGACTGTGATCATGGTGACAGTGCTCATGGTGACAGAGCCCATGGTGATAGTTCCAAGGCGGACAGTGCCCATGGTGACAGTTCTAATGGTGGTAGTGCTCATGGTAACATTGCCCATGGTGACATTGCTCATGGTGAGAG
Source organism: Kogia breviceps (assembly GCF_026419965.1). Taxonomy (NCBI): domain Eukaryota; kingdom Metazoa; phylum Chordata; class Mammalia; order Artiodactyla; family Physeteridae; genus Kogia; species Kogia breviceps. Next base: position 108,250,345 of record NC_081318.1, on the reverse strand, counting down.
AGCCCTTGGTGACAGGGTCCATTGTTACACTACCCAATGTGACAGTGCTCTTGGTGACAGTGACTATGGTTACAATGCTCATGGTCACAGTGCCCTTTGTGATGGTGCCCATTGTGACATTCCCATGCCTATAGTCTCCATGGTAACCGCAATCACAGAAATAGTGCCCATGGGGACCGTGCTCATGGTGACAGTGCTCATGGTAACAGTGGCAATGGTGAAAGTGCTCTTGGTGACCGTGCCCATAGTGAGAGTGCCCCTGGCAACAGTGTTCATGGTGATAGTGCCCATAGTGACAGTATTCATGGTGACAGTGCTCATGGTCACAATGCTCACAGTGCAAGTGCTTTTAGTGAAATATACTGTGGTGACAGTACCCATAGTGATAGTACCCTTTGTGACCCTTTTCACGGTGACAGTTCCCATGGTGACAGTGCCCATGGTGACAGTGTCCATGGTGACAGTGCTCATGGTGACAGTGCCCATGGTGAGAGTTCCAATGATGACAATGCCTTTGGTGACAGTTCTCATGGTGATAGTGCTCATGGTCACAGTGCCCATGGCGAAAGTGCTCATGGTGACCATGCTCAAGTTGATAGTGCCCATGGTAAATGGGCCCATGGTGACAGTTCTCATGGTGACAGCGGCAATGCTGACAGTGCTCATGGTGACAGTTCTGATGGTGACAGAGCCCATGGTGACAGTGCTCATGGTGAGAGTGTTCATGGAGCCAGTGTACTTTCTCACAGTGTTCAAGGTGCCCGTGCTCATGGTCACAATGCTCACAGTGATAATGCTCTTAGTGAAATATACCATGCTGACAGTACGCATGGTAATAGTACCCATTGGGACAGAGTTCACGGTGACAGTTCCCTTGGAGAGAGGGCTCATGGTGACAGTGCCCATGGTAACAGTGCTCATGGTGTCAGTGCTAATGGTGAGAGTTCTCGTGATAAAGCCCTTTGTGAGAGTGCCGATGGTTATAGTCACCATGGTGACCGCAATCTCGGTGAAAATGCCCATGGAGACCGTGCTCATGGTGATAGTGCTCATGGTAATATTACCAATGGTGACGGTTCCCAAGGTGACAGTGCTCATGGTGACAGTACCCATGGTTATATTGCCTACGGTGACAGTGCCCATGGTGACAAATATCACAGTGATAGTTCCCCTTTTGATAGTGCTCATGGTTAGAGTGCTCATGGTGACAGTGCCCACGGGGACAGTGCTCATGGTGAGAGTGCCCGTTGTGACAGTGTCCATGGTTATATTCACCATGTTGACCGCAATCATGGTAATAGTGCCCGTGGTGAGAATGCCCATGGTGACAGTGCTCGTGTTGACAGTGCCCATGGAAACAGTGCTCATGGGGAGTGTGTTCATGGTGATAGTGCTCATGGTCACAATGCTCACAGTGAAAGTGCTCTTTGTGAAATATACTGTGGTGACAGTACCCATAGTGATATTATCCTTTGTGACACTTTTCACGGTGACAGTTCCCATGGTGACAGTGCCCATGGTGACAATGCTCATGGTAATAGTGCTCATGGTGACTGTGGTCATGGTGACAGTGCCAATGGTGACAGTGCTCCTGGTTAAGTGCCCATGGTGACATTGCTCATGCTGACAGTGCTCATGGTGACAGTGCTCTTGGTGACAGTGCCCATGGTGACAGTTCCCATTGTGACACTGCCCAATGTGACAGTGCTCATGGTAACAGTGTCCATGGTCACAGTGCTCATGGTCACAGTGCTCATGGGGATAGTGCCCATTGTGACATTCCCATGTATATACTCTCCATGATAACCACAGTCACGGAAATAGTGCCCATGGTGACTATGCTCATGGTGACAGTTCTCATTGTAACAGTGCCCATGGTGACAGTACTCAAAGTGACAGTGCTCATGGCGACAGTTCCCATAGTGAGAGTTCCCCTGGCAACAGTGCTCATGGTGATAGTGCCCATGGTAACAGTACTCATAGTGAAACTGTTCATGGTGATAGTGCTCATGGTGACAGACCCCATGTTGACAGTGGCAATGCTGACAGTGCCCATGGTGACAGATCTCATGGTGATATTGCTCATAGTGATAGTTCCCATGGTGACAGTGCCCTTGGTGACAGTTCTCATGGTGACAGTGCTCAAGGATATAGTGCTGATTTTGACAGTCCCATGGTTATAGTCTCCATGGTGACCGCAATCAAGGTAATAGAGCACACGGTGACTGTGCTCATGGTGACAATGGCCATGGTGACCGTGCTCATGCTGAGAGTGTTCATGGTGACAGTGTACTTGGTGACAGTGTTCATGGTGACTGTGCTCATCGTCATAATGCTCAAAGTGAAAGTGCTCTTAGTGAAATATACTGTGGTGACAGTACCCATAGTGATAGTACCCTTTGTGACACTTTTCACGGTGACAGTTCCCATGGTGACAGTGCCCATGGTGACAGTGTCCATGGTGACAGTGCTCACGGTGATACTGCCTCTTGTGACACTGCCCATGGTTATAGTCTCCATGGTGACCGCAATCACAGTAATAGTGCTCATGGTGACTGTGGTCATGGTGACAATGCACATGGTAATAGCGTTCATGGTGACTGTGGTCATGGGGACAGTGCCAATGGTGACAGTGCTCATGGTTAAGTGCCCATGGTGACAATGCTCATGCTGATAGTGCTCATGGTGACAGTGCCCATGGTGACAGTTTCCATTGTGACACTGCCAAATGTCACAGTTCTCATGGTGACAGTGACCAGGCTCACAGTGCTCATGGTGATAGTGCCCATTGTGACATTCCCATCCTTATAGTCTCCACGGTAACCGCAATCACAGAAATAGTGCCCATGGTGACCGTGCTCATGGTGACAGTGCTCATGGTAACAGTGCCCATGGTGACAGTGCTCATAGTGACAGTGCTCATGGCGACAGTGCCCATAGTGAGAGTGCCCCTGGAAACAGTGATCATGGTGATAGTACTCATGGTGACAGTACTCATGGTGACAGTGTTCATGGTGATAGTGCTCATGGTCGCAATGCTCACAGTGAAAGTGCTCTTTGTGAAATATACTGTGGTGACAGTACCCATAGTGATAGTACCCTTTGTGACACTTTTCACGGTGACAGTTCCCATGGTGACAGTGCCCATGGTGACAGTGTCCATGGTGACAGTGCTCATGGTGATACTGCCTCTTGTGACACTGCCCATGGATATAGTCTCCATGGTGACCGCAATCACAGTAATAGTGCGCATGGTGACTGTGATCATGGTGACAGTGGTCATGCTGACAGAGCCAGGGTCCATTGTTACAATGCCCAATGTGACAGTGCTCATGGTGACAGTGACTATGGTTACAATGCTCATGGTCACAGTGCTCATTGTGATAGTGCCCATTGTGACATTCCCATGCTTATAGTCTCCATGGTAACCACAGTCATGGAAATAGTGCCCATGGTGACAGTGCTCATGGCGACAGTGCCCATAGTGAGAGTGCCCATGGCAACAGTGCCCATGGCAACAGTGCTCATGGTGACAGTACCCAAGGTGAAAATGCCCATGGTGACAATGCCCATGGTGACCGTGTCCATTGTGACAGTTCACATGGTTATAATCTCATTGGTGACCGCAATCACGGTAATAGTGCCCATTGTGACCGTTATCATGGTGACAATGCTCACGGTGACAGTGCCCATGGAAACAGTGCTCATGGTGACAGAGCTCATTGTAATATTGCTCATGGTGATACTGCCCATGGTGACTGGGCACATGGTGACAGTGCTCATGGTGACAGTGGCAATGCTGACAGTGCCGATGGAGACAGTTCTCATGGTAATATTGCTCATAGTGACAGTGCCCATGGTGAAAGTGCTCATGGTGACAGAGCCCATGGTGATAGGGCCGATTGTGACACTGCCCAATGTGACAGTGCTCATGGTGACAATGACCGTGGTCAGAGTGCTCCTGGTGATATTTCCCAGTGTGACATTCCCATGCTTATATTCTCCATGGTAACCGCAACCACGGAAATAGTGCCCATGGTGATCGTGCTCATGGTGACAGTACTCATGGTGATATTGTTCATAGTGACAGTGCCCATGGTGATAGTGGTCATGGTGACAGTGCCCAATGTGACAGTGCTCATGGTGACAGAGCCCATGGCGACAGGGCCGATTGTGACACTGCCCAATGTGACAGTGCTCATGGTGACAATGACCATGGTCACAGTGCTCATGGTCACAGTGCTCCTGGGGATAGTTCCCATTGTGACATTCCAATGCTTATATTCTCCATGGTAACCGTAACCACGGAAATAGTGCCCAAGGTGATCGTGCTCATGGTGACAGTGCTCATGGTGACAGTGCCTCTGGTGACAGTGCTCATGGCAACAGTGCCCAAAGTGACAGTACTCATGGTGACAGTGCCCATTGTGACAGTGTCCATGTTTATATTGTCCATGGTGACCGCTTTCACTCTTATAGTGCACACGGTGACCGTGCTCATGGTGATAGTGCTAATGGTGACAATAACCATGGTGACAGTGTCCACGGTGACAGTGCTCATGGTGATAGTGTCCATGGTGATAGTGTCCATGGTGCCAGTGCCCATGGTGACAGTGCTCATGCTGATAGTGCCCGATGTGAGAGTCCCATGCTTATAATCTACATGGTCACTGCCATCACGGTAATAGGGCCCATCGTAACCGTCCCCAGGGTGATAGTGCCCATTGTGACAGTCCCATGGTTATAGTCTCCATGGTGACCGCTACCACGGTAATAGTGCCCATGGTGACCGTGCTCATGGTAACAGTGCTCATGGTGACAATTCCCATGGTGACACTCTTCATGGTAATAGTGTTCATGGTGACTGTGGTCATGGTGAGAGTGCCAATGGTGACAGTGCTCATCGTTCAGTACCCATGGTGACATTGCTCATGCTGATAGTGCTCATGGTGACAGTGCCCATGGTGACAGTTCCCATTGTGACACTGCCCAGTGTGACAGTGCTCATGGTGACAGTGACCATGGTCACAGTGCTCATGGTGATAGTGCCCATGGTGACAGTGCTCATAGTGACAGAGCGCATGGCGACAGTGCCCATAGTCACAATGCTCACAGTGAAAGTGGTCTTTGTGAAATATACGGTGGTGACAGTACCCATAGTGATATTATCCTTTGTGACACTTTTAACGGTGACAGTTCCCATGGTGACAGTCCCCAGGGTGACAGTGTCCACGGTGACAGTGCTCATGGTGACAGTGCTCATGGAAAGATTGCTCATGGTGACAGTGCTCATTGTGATAGTGCTCATGGTGATACTGCACAGTGTGACACTGCCCATGGTTATAGTCTCCATGGTGACCGCAATCAAAGTAATAGTTCCCATGGTGACCGTGATCATGGTGACAGTGTTCATGGTGACAGAGCCCATGGTGACAGTTCCAATGCTGACTGTGCCCATGGCGACACTGATCATGGTGACACTGATCAAGGAGATAGTGCCCATGGTGACTGGGCCCATGGTGACAGTGGCAAGGCTGACAGTGCCCATGATGACAGTTCTCATGGTGATATTGCTCATAGTGACAGTGCCCATGGTGATAGTGCTCATGGTGACAGTTCCCATGGTAACAGTGCTCATGGTGTTAGTGTCCATGGTGACAGTGCTAAGGGTGACAATGCCCATGGTGACAGTGCTCATGCTGATAGTGCCCGATGTGAGAGTCCCATGGTTATAATCTGAAAGGTCACTGCAATCACGGTAATAGTGCCCATCGTAACCGTACCCATGGTGATAGTGCCCATTGTGACAGTCCCAAGGTTATAGTCTCCATGTTGACCGCTACCACGGGAATAGTGCCCATGGTGACCGTGCTCATGGTGACAGTGCTCTTGGTGACAATTCCCATGGTGGCAATGCTCATGGTAATTGTGCTCATGGTGACTGTGGTCATGGTGACACCGCTCAAGGTGATATTGCCCATGTGACTGGGCCCATGGTGACAGTGCTCCAGGTGACAGACCCCATGTTGACAGTGGCAATGCTGACACTGCCCATGGTGACAGTTCTCATGGTGATATTGCTCATAGTGATAGTTCCCATGGTGACAGTGCCCTTGGTGACAGTTCTCATGGTGACAGTGCTCAAGGATATAGTGCCGATTTTGACAGTCCCATGGTTATAGTCTCCATGGTGACCGCAATCAAGGTAATAGTGCACACGGTGACTGGGCTCATGGTGACAATGGCCATGGTGACCGTGCTCATGCTGAGAGTGTTCATGGTGACAGTGTACTTGGTGACAGTGTTCATGGTGACTGTGCTCATCGTCATAATGCTCAAAGTGAAAGTGCTCTTAGTGAAATATACTGTGGTGACAGTACCCATAGTGATAGTACCCTTTGTGACACTTTTCACGGTGACAGTTCCCATGGTGACAGTGCCCATGGTGACAGTGTCCATGGTGACAGTGCTCACGGTGATACTGCCTCTTGTGACACTTCCCATGGTTATAGTCTCCATGGTGACCGCAATCACAGTAATAGTGCGCATGGTGACTGTGATCATGGTGACAGTGGTCATGCTGACAGAGCCCATGGTGACAGTTCCAATGCTGACAGTGCCCATGGTGACAGTGCCCATGGTGAGAGTGCTCATGGTGACAGAGCCCATGGTGATAGGGCCGATTGTGACACTGCCCAATGTGACAGTGCTCATGGTGACAATGACCATGGTCACTGTGCTCATGGTCACAGTGCTCCTGGTGATAGTTCCCATTGTGACATTCCCATGCTTAGATTCTCCATGGTAACCGCAACCACGGAAATAGTGCCCATGGTGATCGTGCTCATGGTTACAGTGCTCATGGCGACAGTGCCCATAGTGACAGTTCTCAAGGTGACAGTGCCCATTGTGACAGTGTCCATGTTTATACTGTCCATGGTGACCACATTCACTGTTGTAGTGCACACGGTGACCGTGCTCATGGTGATAGTGCGAATGGTAACACTAACCATGGTGACAGTGGCCACGGTGACAGTGCTCATGGTGATCGTGTCCATGAAGACAGTACTCAGGGAGAAAGTGCTCATGGTGACAGTGCTCATGCTGATAGTGCCCGGTGTGAGAGTCCCATGGTTATAATCTCCATGGTCACTGCAATCACGGTAATAGTGCCCATCGTAACCTTACCCATGGTGATAGTGCCCATTGTGACAGTCCCATGGTTATAGTCTCCATGGTAACCGCTACCACGGTAATAATGCCCATGGTGACCGTGCTCATGGTGACAGTGCTCTGTTGACAATTCCCATGGTGACAATGCTCATGGTAATAGTGCTCATGGTGACTGTGGTCATGGTGACAATGCACATGGTAATAGTGTTCATGGTGACTGTGGTCATGGTGACAGTGCCAATGGTGACAGTGCTCATGGTTAAGTGGCCATGGTGACATTGCTCATGCTGATAGTGCTCATGGTGACAGTGCCCATGGTGACAGTTTCCATTGTGACACTGCCCAATGTCACAGTGCTCATGGTGACAGTGACCAGGCTCACAGTGCTCATGGTGATAGTGCCCATTGTGACATTCCCATGCTTATAGTCTCCATGGTAAGTGGAATCACGGCAATAGTGCCCATGGTGACAGTGCTCATGGCGACAGTGCCCATAGTGAGAGTGCCCATGGCGACAGTCCCCATGGCAACGGTGCTCATGGTGGTAGTGCCCATGGTGAAACGGCTCATGGTGATAGTACCCATGTTGAGAATGCCCATGGTGACAATGCCCATGGTGAAAGTGTCCATGGTGACAGTGCTCATGTTGATACTGCCTCTTGTGACACTGCACATGGTCATAGTCTCCATGGTGACCGCAATCACAGTTAGAGTGGCCATGGTGACTGTGATCATGGTGACAGTGCTCATGGTGACAGAGCCCATGGTGATAGTTCCAAGGCGGACAGTGCCCATGGTGACAGTTCTAATGGTGGTAGTGCTCATGGTAACATTGCCCATGGTGACATTGCTCATGGTGACAGAGCCCATGGTGACAGGGTCCATTGTTACACTGCCCAATGTGACAGTGCTCTTGGTGACAGTGACTATGGTTACAATGCTCATGGTCACAGTGCCCTTTGTGATGGTGCCCATTGTGACATTCCCATGCCTACAGTCTCCATGGTAACCGCAATCACAGAAATAGTGCCCATGGTGACCGTGCTCATGGTGACAGTGCTCATGGTAACAGTGGCAATGGTGAAAGTGCTCTTGGCGACCGTGCCCATAGTGAGAGTGCCCCTGGCAACAGTGTTCATGGTGATAGTGCCCATAGTGACAGTATTCATGGTGACAGTGCTCATGTTCACAATGCTCACAGTGCAAGTGCTCTTAGTGAAATATACTGTGGTGACAGTACCCATAGTGATAGTACCCTTTGTGACCCTTTTCACGGTGACAGTTCCCATGGTGACAGTGCCCATGGTGACAATGCTCATGGTAATAGTGCTCATGGTGACTGTGGTCATGGTGACAGTGCCAATGGTGACAGTGCTCCTGGTTAAGTGCCCATGGTGACATTGCTCATGCTGACAGTGCTCATGGTGACAGTGCTCTTCGTGACAGTGCCCATGGTGACAGTTCCCATTGTGACACTGCCCAATGTGACAGTGCTCATGGTAACAGTGTCCATGGTCACAGTGCTCATGGTCACAGTGCTCATGGGGATAGTGCCCATTGTGACATTCCCATGTATATACTCTACATGATAACCACAGTCACGGAAATAGTGGCATGGTGACCATGCTCATGGTGACAGTTCTCATTGTAACAGTGCCCATGGTGACAGTACTCACAGTGACAGTGCTCATCGCGACAGTTCCCATAGTGAGAGTTCCCCTGGCAACAGTGCTCATGGTGATAGTGCCCATGGTGACAGTACTCATAGTGAAACTGTTCATGGTGATAGTGCTCATGGTCACAATGCTGACAGTGAAAGTGCTCTTAGTGAAATATACTGTGGTGACATTACCACATTATCCATAGTGATAGTACCCTTTGTGACTCTTTTCACGGTGACAGTTCCCATGGTGACAGTTCCCATGGTGACAGTGTCCATGGTGACAGTGCTCTGGTGACAGTGCTCATTTTGATAGTGCTCATGGTGATACTGCCCATTGCGACACTGCCCATGGTTATAGTCTCCATGGTGACCGCAATCACAGTAATAGTGTGCTCATGGTGACCGTGATCATGGTGACAGTGCTCATGGTGACAGAGCCGATGGTGACAGGGCCCATTGTTACACTGCCCAATGTGACAGTGCTCATGGTCACAGTGACTATGGTCACAGTGCTCATTGTGATAGTGCCCATTGAGACATTCCCATGCTTATACACTCCATGGTAACCGCAATCACGGAAATAGTGCCCATGTTGACAGTGCTCATGGCGACAGTGCCCTTTGTGAGAGTGCCCATGGCAACAGTGGCCATGGCAACAGTGCTCATGGTGATACTGCCTATTGTGACCGTGCTCATAGTGATAGTGTTCATGGTGAGAGTGATGAGAGTGATAGTACCCATGGTGACAGTGCTTATGGTGACAGTGCCCATGGTGAGAGTGCTCATGGCGATCGTGCTCATGGTGATAGTGCCCATTGTGACAGTGCCCATGGTTATAGTCTCCATGGTGACGGTAATCACAGTAATATTGCCCTTAGTTACCCTTGTGATCTTGATATTGCTCATGGTGACAGTGCCGATGTTGATAGTGCTTATGGTGACAGTGCCCATTGTGGCAGTGCTCATGGTGATAATGCCCATGGTGAGAGTTCTCATGGCGACAGTGCCCATGGTGACAGTGCTCAAGGTGACAGTGCCTACGGTGAGAGTGCTCATGGTGACAGAGTCCATGTTTATATTGTCCATTGTGACCGCAATCACTGTTATAGTGCACATGGTGACGGTGCTCATGGTGCTAGTGCTAATGGTGACAATACCCATGGTGACAATGTCCACGGTGACAGTGCCCATGGTGATAGTGTCCATGTTGACAGTGCTCGTCGTGACAGTGTTCATGCTGATAGTGCCCGATGTGAAAATCCCATGGTTATAATCTACATGGTTACTGCCATCACGGTAATAGGGCCCATCGTAACCATACCCATGGTGATAGTGCCCATTGTGACAGTCCCATGGTTATAGTCTCCATGGTGACCGCTACCACGGTAATATGGAACACGGTGACCATGCTCATGGTGACAGTGCTCATGGTGACAATTCCCATGGTGACAATGCTCATGGTAATAGTGCTCATGATGACTGTGGTCATGGTGACAGTGCCAATGGTGACAGTGCTCATGGTTCAGTGCCCATGGTGACATTGCTCATGCTGACAGTGCTCATGGTGACAGTGCTCTTGGTGACAGTGCCCATGGTGACAGTTCACATTGTGACACTGCCCAATGTGACAGTGCTCATGTTAACAGTGTCCATGGTCACAGTGCTCATGGGGATAGTGCTCATTGTGACATTCCCATGTATATACTCTCCATGATAACCACAGTCACGGAAATAGTGCCCATGGTGACCGTGCCCATGGTGACAGTTCTCATGGTAACAGTGCCCATGGTGACAGTACTCACAGTGACAGTGCTCATGGCGACAGTTCCCATAGTGAGAGTTCCCCTGGCAACAGTGCTCATGGTGATAGTGCCCATGGTGACAGTACTCATGGTGAAACTGTTCATGGTGATAGTGCGCATGGTCACAATGCTGACAGTGAAAGTGCTCTTAGTGAAATATACTGTGGTGACATTACCCATAGTGATAGTACCCTTTGTGACTCTTTTCACGGTGACAGTTCCCATGGTGACAGTGCCCATGGTGACAGTGTCCATGGTGACAGTGCTCATGGTGATACTGCCCATTGTGACACTGCCCATGGTTATAGTCTCCATGGTGACCGCAATCACAGTAATATTGCCCATGGTGCCCGTGATCATGGTGACAGTGCTCATGGTGACAGAGCCCATGGTGACAGTTCCAATGCTGACAGTGCCCATGGTGACAGTTCTAATGGTGATAGTGCTCATGGTAACAGTGCCCATGGTGACATTGCTCATGGTGACAGAGCCCATGGTGACAGGGTCCATTGTTACACTGCCCAATGTGACAGTGCTCTTGGTGACAGTGACTATGGTCACAATGCTCATGGTCACAGTGCTCATTGTGATAGTGCCCATTGTGACATTCCCATGCTTATAGTCTCCATGGTAAGTGGAATCACGGAAATAGTGCCCATGGTGACAGTGCTCATGGCGACAGTGCCCATAGTGAGAGTGCCCATGGCGACAGTGCTCATGGTGAGAGTGCCCCCATGGTGAAACTGCTCATGGTGACAGTACCCATGGTGAGAATGCCCATGGTGACAATGCCCATGGTGAGAATGTCCATTGTGACAGTTCACATGGTTATAATCTCCATGGTGACCGCAATCACGGTAATAGTGCCCATTGTGACCGTTATCATGGTGACAATGCTCATGGTGACAGTGCCCGTGGAAACAGTGCTCATGGTGACAGTGCTCATTGTGATAGTGCTCATGGTGATAGTGCCCATGGCGACTGGGCACATGTTGACAGTGCTCATGGTGACAGTGCCCATGGTGACAGTTCTCATGGTGATATTTCTCATAGTGACAGTGCCCATGGTGATAGTGCTCATGGTGAGAGTCCCCATGGTGACAGTGCTCATGGTGACAGAGCCCATGGAGATAGGGCCGATTGTGACACTGCCCAATGTGACAGTGCTCATGGTGACAATGACCATGGTCACAGTGCTCATGGTCACAGTGCTCCTGGGGATAGTTCCCATTGTGACATTCCCATGCTTAGATTCTCCATGGTAACCGCAACCACGGAAATAGTGCCCATGGTGATCGTGCTCATGGTTACAGTGCTCATGGCGACAGTGCCCATAGTGACAGTTCTCAAGGTGACAGTGCCCTTTGTGACAGTGTCCATGTTTATACTGTCCATGGTGACCACATTCACTGTTATAGTGCACACGGTGACCGTGCTCATGGTGATAGTGCGAATGGTGACATTAACCATGGTGACAGTGGCCACGGTGACAGTGCTCATGGTGATCGTGTCCATGGAGACAGTACTCAGGGTGAAAGTGCCCATGGTGACAGTGCTCATGCTGATAGTGCCCGATGTGAGAGTCCCATGGTTATAATCTCCAGGGTCACTGCAATCACGGTAATAGTGCCCATCATAACCATACCCATGGTGATATTGCCCATTGTGACAGTCCCATGGTTATAGTCTCCATGGTAACCGCTACCACGGTAATAATGCCCATGGTGACTGTGCTCATGGTGACAGTGCTCTGTTGACAATTCCCATGGTGACAATGCTCATGGTAATAGTGCTCATGGTGACTGTGGTCATGGTGACAATGCACATGGTAATAGTGTTCATGGTGACTGTGGTCATGGTGACAGTGCCAATGGTGACAGTGCTCATGGTTAAGTGCCCATGGTGACAATGCTCATGCTGATAGTGCTCATGGTGACAGTGCCCATGGTGACAGTTTCCATTGTGACACTGCCCAATGTCACAGTGCTCATTGTGACAGTGACCAGGCTCACAGTGCTCATGGTGATAGTGCCCATTGTGACATTCCCATCCTTATAGTCTCCACGGTAACCGCAATCACAGAAATAGTGCCCATGGTGACCGTGCTCATGGTGACAGTGCTCATGGTAACAGTGCCCATGGTGACAGTGCTCATAGTGACAGTGCTCATGGCGACAATGCCCATAGTGAGAGTGCCCCTGGAAACAGTGCTCATGGTGATGGTACTCATGGTGACAGTACTCATGGTGACAGTGTTCATGGTGATAGTGCTCATGGTCGCAATGCTCACAGTGAAAGTGCTCTTTGTGAAATATACTGTGGTGACATTACCCATAGTGATATGACCCTTTGTGACACTTTTCACGGTGACAGTTCCCATGGTGACAGTGCCCATGGTGACAGTGTCCATGGTGACAGTGCTTATGGTGACAGTGCTCATGGTGACGCTGCTCATGGAAAGATTGCTCATGGTGACAGTGCTCATTGTGATAGTGCTCATGGTGATACTGCACATTGTGACACTGCCGAGGGTTATAGTCTCCATGGTGACGCAATCAATGTGATAGTTCCCATGGGGACTGGGCACATGGTGACAGTGCCCATGGTGACATTTCTCATGGTGATATTGTTCATAGTGACAATGCCCATGGTGATAGTTGTCATGGTGACAGTGCCCATGGTGACAGTGCTCATGGTGACAGAGCCCATGGCGACAGGCCCGATTGTGACACTGCCCAATGTGACATGGTCACATTGGTCATGGTCACAGTGCTCCTAGTGATAGTTCCCATTGTGACATTCCCATGCTTATATTCTCCATGGTAACTGTAACCACGGAAATAGTGTCCATGGTGATCATGCTCATGGTGACAGTGCTCATGGTGACAGTGCTCATGGCGACAGTGCCCATAGTGACAGTGCTCATGGCGACAGTGCCCATTGTGACAGTGTCCATGTTTATATTGTCCATGGTGAGCGCCATCACTGTTAGAGTGCACACGGTGACCGTGCTCATGGTGATAGTGTTAATGGTGACAATTACCATCGTGACAGTGTCCACGGTGACAGTGCTCATAGTGATCGTTTCCATGGTGACAGTGCTCAGTGTGACAGTGCCCATGGTGACTGTGCTCATGCTGATCGTGCCCGATGTGAGAGTCCCCTGCGTATAATCTCCATGGTCACTGCAATCACGGTAATAGTGCCCATCCTAACCATACCCATGGTGATAGTGCCCATTGTGACAGTCCTATGGTTATAGTCTCCATGGTTACCGCTACCACGGTAATAGTGCCCATGATGACCATGCTCATGGTAACAGTGCTCATGGTGACAATTCCCATGGTGACAGTCCTCATTGTAATAGTGTTCATGGTGACTGTGGTCATGGTGACAGTGCCCATGGTGACAGTGCTCATCGTTCAGTACCCATGGTGACATTGCTCATGCTGATAGTGCTCATGGTGACAGTGCTCTCGGTGACAGTGCCCATGGTGACAGTTCCCATTGTGACACTGCCCAGTGTGACAGTGCTCATGGTGACAGTGACCATGGTCACAGTGCTCATGGTGATAGTGCCCATGGTGACAGTGCTCATAGTGACAGATCTCATGGCGACAGTGCCCATAGTCACAATGCTCACAGTGAAAGTGGTCTTTGTGAAATATACGGTGGTGACAGTACCCATAGTGATATTATCCTTTGTGACACTTTTCACGGTGACAGTTCCCATGGTGACAGTGCCCAGGGTGACAGTGTCCATGGTGACAGTGCTCATGGTGACAGAGCCCATGGTGATAGTGGCAATGCTGACAGTGCCCATGGTGACAATTCTCATGTTGATATTGTTCATAGTGACAGTGCCCATGGTGATAGTGCTCATGGTGACAGTGCCCATGGCGAAAGTGCTCATGGTGACAATGACCATGGTCACAGTGGTCATGGTCACAGTGCTCCTGGTGATAGTTCCCATTGTGACATTCCCATGCTTATATTCTCCATGGTAACCGTAACCACGGAAATAGTGCCCATGGTGATCGTGCTCATTGTGACAGTGCTCATGGTGACAGTGCTCATGGTGACAGAGCCCATAGTGACAGTTCCAATGCTGACAGTGCCCATGGTGACATTGCTCATGGTGACAGAACCCATGGTGAAAGGGTCCATTGTTACACTGCCCAATGTGACAGTGCTCTTGGTGACAATGACTATGGTCACAATGCACATGGTCACAGTGCTCATTGTAATAGTGCCCATTGTGATATTCCCATGCTTATAGTCTCCATGGTAACCGCAATCACAGAAATAGTGCCCATGGTGATAGTGCTCATGGCGACAGTGCCCATACTGAGAGTGCCCATGGCAACAGTGCTCATGGTGAGAGTGTTCATGCTGATAGTGCCCGATGTGAGAGTCCCATGGTTATAATCTCCATGGTCACTGCAATCACGGTAATAGTGCCCATCGTAACCGTACCCATGGTGATAGTGCCCATTGTGACAGTCCCATGGTTATAGTCTCCATGGTAACCGCTACCACGGTAATAATGCCCATGGTGACCGTGCTCATGGTGACAGTGCTCTGTTGACAATTCCCATGGTGACAATGCTCATGGTAATAGTGCTCATGGTGACTGTGGTCATGGTGACAATGCACATGGTAATAGTGTTCATGGTGACTGTGTTCATGGTGACAGTGCCAATGGTGACAGTGCTCATGGTTAAGTGGCCATGGTGACATTGCTCATGCTGATAGTGCTCATGGTGACAGTGCCCATGGTGACAGTTTCCATTGTGACACTGCCCAATGTCACAGTGCTCATGGTGACAGTGACCAGGCTCACAGTGCTCATGGTGATAGTGCCCATTGTGACATTCCCATGCTTATAGTCTCCATGGTAAGTGGAATCACGGAAATAGTGCCCATGGTGACAGTGCTCATGGCGACAGTGCCCATAGTGAGAGTGCCCATGGCGACAGTGCCCATGGCAACAGTGCTCATGGTGATAGTGCCCATGGTGAAACTGCTCATGGTGATAGTACCCATGTTGAGAATGCCCATGGTGACAATGCCCATGGTGAAAGTGTCCATGGTGACAGTGCTCATGGTGATACTGCCTCTTGTGACACTGCACATGGTTATAGTCTCCATGGTGACCGCAATCACAGTTAGAGTGGCCATGGTGAACGTGATCATGGTGACAGTGTTCATGGTGACAGAGCCCATGGTGATAGTTCCAAGGCGGACAGTGCCCATGGTGACAGTTCTAATGGTGGTAGTGCTCATGGTAACATTGCCCATGGTGACATTGCTCATGGTGACAGAGCCCATGGTGACAGGGTGCATTGTTACACTGCCCAATGTGACAGTGCTCTTGGTGACAGTGAGTATGGTTACAATGCTCATGGTCACAGTGCCCTTTGTGATGGTGCCCATTGTGACATTCCCATGCCTACAGTCTCCATGGTAACCGCAATCACAGAAATAGTGCCCATGGTGACCGTGCTCATGGTGACAGTGCTCATGGTAACAGTGGCAATGGTGAAAGTGCTCTTAGCGACCGTGCCCATAGTGAGAGTGCCCCTGGCAACAGTGTTCATGGTGATAGTGCCCATAGTGACAGTATTCATGGTGACACTGCTCATGGTCACAATGCTCACAGTGCAAGTGCTCTTAGTGAAATATACTGTGGTGACAGTACCCATAGTGATAGTACCCTTTGTGACCCTTTTCACGGTGACAGTTCCCATGGTGACAGTGCCCATGGTGACAGTGTCCTTGGTGACAGTGCTCATGGTGACAGTGCCCATGGTGAGAGTTCCAATGATGACAATGCCTTTGGTGACAGTTCTCATGGTGATAGTGCTCATGGTCACAGTGCCCATGGCGAAAGTGCTCATGGTGACCATGCTCAAGTTGATAGTGCCCATGTTAAATGGGCCCATGGTGACAGTGCTCATGGTGACAGCGGCAATGCTGACAGTGCCCATGGTGACAGTTCTGATGGTGACAGAGCCCATGGTGACAGTGCTCATGGTGAGAGTGTTCATGGAGCCAGTGTACTTTCTCACAGTGTTCAAGGTGCCCGTGCTCATGGTAACAATGCTCACAGTGATAATGCTCTTAGTGAAATATACCATGGTGACAGTACGCATGGCAATAGTACCCATTGGGACAGAGTTCACGGTGACAGTTCCCTTGGTGAGAGGGCTCATGGTGACAGTGCCCATGGTAACAGTGCTCATGGTGTCAGTGCTAATGGTGATAGTTCTCGTGATAAAGCCCTTTGTGAGAGTGCCGATGGTTATAGTCACCATGGTGACCGCAATCTCGGTGAAAATGCCCATGGAGACCGTGCTCATGGTGATAGTGCTCATGGTAATAGTACCAATGGTGACGGTTCCCAAGGTGACAGTGCTCATGGTGACAGTACCCATGGTTATATTGCCTACGGTGACAGTGCCCATGGTGACAATTATCACAGTGATAGTTCCCCTTTTGATAGTGCTCATGGTTAGAGTGCTCATGGTGACAGTGCCCACGGTGACAGTGCTCATGGTGAGAGTGCCCGTTGTGACAGTGTCCATGGTTATATTCACCATGTTGACCGCAATCATGGTAATAGTGCCTGTGGTGACAATGCCCATGGTGACAGTGCTCGTGGTGACAGTGCCCATGGAATCAGTGCTCATGGGGAGTGTGTTTATGGTGAAAGTGCTCATGGTCACAATGCTCACAGTGAAAGTTCTCTTTGTGAAATATACTGTGGTGACATTACCCATAGTGATATTATCCTTTGTGACACTTTTCACGGTGACAGTTCCCATGGTGACAGTGCCCATGGTGACAGTGTCCATGGTGACAGTGCTCATAGTGACAGTGCTCATGGCGACAGTGCCCATAGTGAGAGTGCCCCTGGAAACAGTGCTCATGGTGATAGTACTCATGGTGACAGTACTCATGGTGACAGTGTTCATGGTGATAGTGCTCATGGTCGCAATGCTCACAGTGAAAGTGCTCTTTGTGAAATATACTGTGGTGACATTACCCATAGTGATATGACCCTTTGTGACACTTTTCACGGTGACAGTTCCCATGGTGACAGTGCCCATGGTGACAGTGTCCATGGTGACAGTGCTCACGGTGATACTGCCTCTTGTGACACTGCCCATAGTTTTAGTCTCCATGGTGACCGCAATCACAGTAATAGTGCGCATGGTGAGTGTGATCATGGTGACAGTGGTCATGCTGACAGAGCCCATGGTGACACTTCCAATGCTGACAGTGCCCATGGTGACAGTGCCCATGGTGACACTGCTCATGGTGACAGAGCCCATGGTGATAGGGCCGATTGTGACACTGCCCAATGTGACAGTGCTCATGGTGACAATCACCATGGTCACAGTGCTCATGGTCACAGTGCTCCTGGGGATAGTTCCCATTGTGACATTCCCATGCTTAGATTCTCCATGGTAACCGCAACCACGGAAATAGTGCCCATGTTGATCGTGCTCATGGTTACAGTGCTCATGGCGACAGTGCCCATAGTGACAGTTCTCACGGTGACAGTGCCCATTGTGACAGTGTCCATGTTTATACTGTCCATGGTGACCACATTCACTGTTATAGGGCACACGGTGACCGTGCTCATGGTGATAGTGCGAATGGTAACACTAACCATGGTGACAGTGGCCACGGTGACAGTGCTCATGGTGATCGTGTCCATGGAGACAGTACTCAGGGAGAAAGTGCCCATGGTGACAGTGCTCATGCTGATAGTGCCCGGTGTGAGAGTCCCATGGTTATAATCTCCATGGTCACTGCAATCACGGTAATAGTGCCCATCGTAACCGTACCCATGGTGATAGTGCCCATTGTGACAGTCCCATGGTTATAGTCTCCATGGTAACCGCTACCACGGTAATAATGCCCATGGTGACCGTGTTCATGGTGACAGTGCTCTGTTGACAATTCCCATGGTGACAATGCTCATGGTAATAGTGCTCATGGTGACTGTGGTCATGGTGACAATGCACATGGTAATAGTGTTCATGGTGACTGTGGTCATGGTGACAGTGCCAATGGTGAGAGTGCTCATGGTTAAGTGGCCATGGTGACATTGCTCATGCTGATAGTGCTCATGGTGCCAGTGCCCATGGTGACAGTTTCCATTGTGACACTGCCCAATGTCACAGTGCTCATGGTGACAGTGACCAGGCTCACAGTGCTCATGGTGATAGTGCCCATTGTGACATTCCCATGCTTATAGTCTCCATGGTAAGTGGAATCACGGAAATAGTGCCCATGGTGACAGTGCTCATGGCGACAGTGCCCATAGTGAGAGTGCCCATGGCGACAGTCCCCATGGCAACGGTGCTCATGGTGATAGTGCCCATGGTGAAACGGCTCATGGTGATAGTACCCATGTTGAGAATGCCCATGGTGACAATGCCCATGGTGAAAGTGTCCATGGTGACAGTGCTCATGTTGATACTGCCTCTTGTGACACTGCACATAGTTATAGTCTCCATGGTGACCGCAATCACAGTTAGAGGGGCCATGGTGACTGTGATCATGGTGACAGTGCTCATGGTGACAGAGCCCATGGTGATAGTTCCAAGGCGGACAGTGCCCATGGTGACAGTTCTAATGGTGTTAGTGCTCATGGTAACATTGCCCATGGTGACATTGCTCATGGTTACAGAGCCCATGGTGACAGGGTGCATTGTTACACTACCCAATGTGACAGTGCTCTTGGTGACAGTGACTATGGTTACAATGCTCATGGTCACAGTGCCCTTTGTAATGGTGCCCATTGTGACATTCCCATGCCTATAGTCTCCATGGTAACCGCAATCACAGAAATAGTGCCCATGGTGACCGTGCTCATGGTGACAGTGCTCATGGTAACAGTGGCAATGGTGAAAGTGCTCTTGGCGACCGTGCCCATAGTGAGAGTGCCCCTGGCAACAGTGTTCATGGTGATAGTGCCCATAGTGACAGTATTCATGGTGACAGTGCTCATGGTCACAATGCTCACAGTGCAAGTGCTCTTAGTGAAATATACTGTGGTGACAGTACCCATAGTGATAGTACCCTTTGTGACCCTTTTCACGGTGACAGTTCCCATGGTGACAGTGCCCATGGTGACAGTGTCCATGGTGACAGTGCTCATGGTGACAGTGCCCATGGTGAGAGTTCCAATGATGACAATGCCTTTGGTGACAGTTCTCATGGTGATAGTGCTCATGGTCACAGTGCCCATGGCGAAAGTGCTCATGGTGACCATGCTCAAGTTGATAGTGCCCATGGTAAATGGGCCCATGGTGACAGTGCTCATGGTGACAGCGGCAATGCTGACAGTGCTCATGGTGACAGTTCTGATGGTGACAGAGCCCATGGTGACAGTGCTCATGGTGAGAGTGTTCATGGAGCCAGTGTACTTTCTCACAGTGTTCAAGGTGCCCGTGCTCATGGTCACAATGCTCACAGTGATAATGCTCTTAGTGAAATATACCATGCTGACAGTACGCATGGTAATAGTACCCATTGGGACAGAGTTCACGATGACAGTTACCTTGGTGAGAGGGCTCATGGTGAAAGTGCCCATGGTAACAGTGCTCATGGTGTCAGTGCTAATGGTGAGAGTTCTCGTGATAAAGCCCTTTGTGAGAGTGCCGATGGTTATAGTCACCATGGTGACCGCAATCTCGGTGAAAATGCCCATGGAGACCGTGCTCATGGTGATAGTGCTCATGGTAATAGTACCAATGGTGACGGTTCGCAAGGTGACAGTGCTCATGGTGACAGTACCCATGGTTATATTGCCTACGGTGACAGTGCCCATGGTGACAATTATCACAGTGATAGTTCCCCTTTTGATAGTGCTCATGGTTAGAGTGCTCATGGTGACAGTGGCCACGGTGACAGTGCTCATGGTGAGAGTGCCCGTTGTGACAGTGTCCATGGTTATATTCACCATGTTGACCGCAATCATGGTAATAGTGCCCGTGGTGACAATGCCCATGGTGACAGTGCTCGTGGTGACAGTGCCCATGGAAACAGTGCTCATGGGGAGTGTGTTCATGGTGATAGTGCTCATGGTCACAATGCTCACAGTGAAAGTGCTCTTTGTGAAATATACTGTGGTGACAGTACCCATAGTGATATTATCCTTTGTGACACTTTTCACGGTGACAGTTCCCATGGTGACAGTGCCCATGGTGACAATGCTCATGGTAATAGTGCTCATGGTGACTGTGGTCATGGTGACAGTGCCAATGGTGACAGTGCTCCTGGTTAATTGCCCATGGTGACATTGCTCATGCTGACAGTGCTCATGGTGACAGTGCTCTTGGTGACAGTGCCCATGGTGACAGTTCCCTTTGTGACACTGCCCAATGTGACAGTGCTCATGGTAACAGTGTCCATGGTCACAGTGCTCATGGTCACAGTGCTCATGGGGATAGTGCCCATTGTGACATTCCCATGTATATACTCTCCATGATAACCACAGTCACGGAAATAGTGCCCATGGTGACCATGCTCATGGTGACAGTTCTCATTGTAACAGTGCCCATGGTGACAGTGCTCACAGTGACAGTGCTCATGGCGACAGTACCCATAGTGAGAGTTCCCCTGGCAACAGTGCTCATGGTGATAGTGCCCATGGTGACAGTACTCATAGTGAAACTGTTCATGGTGATAGTGCTCATGGTCACAATGCTGACAGTGAAAGTGCTCTTAGTGAAATATACTGTGGTGACATTACCACATTACCCATAGTGATAGTACACTTTGTGACTCTTTTCACGGTGACAGTTCCCATGGTGACAGTTCCCATGGTGACAGTGTCCATGGTGACAGTGCTCTGGTGACAGTGCTCATTTTGATAGTGCTCATGGTGATACTGCCCATTGCGACACTGCCCATGGTTATAGCTTCCATGGTGACCGCAATCACAGTAATAGTGTGCTCATGGTGACCGTGATCATGGTGACAGTGCTCATGGTGACAGAGCCGATGGTGACAGGGCCCATTGTTACACTGCCCAATGTGACAGTGCTCATGGTGACGGTGACTATGGTCACAGTGCTCATTGTGATAGTGCCCATTGAGACATTCCCATGCTTATACACTCCATGGTAACCGCAATCACGGAAATAGTGCCCATGTTGACAGTGCTCATGGCGACAGTGCCCTTTGTGAGAGTGCCCATGGCAACAGTGGCCATGGCAACAGTGCTCATGGTGATACTGCCTATTGTGACCGTGCTCATAGTGATAGTGTTCATGGTGAGAGTGATGAGAGTGATAGTACCCATGGTGACAGTGCTTATGGTGACAGTGCCCATGATGACAGTTCTCATGGTGATATTGCTCATAGTGACAGTGCCCATGGTGATAGTGCTCATGGTGACAGTTCCCATGGTAACAGTGCTCATGGTGATAGTGTCCATGGTGACAGTGCTAAGGGTGACAATGCCCATGGTGACAGTGCTCATGCTGATAGTGCCCGATGTGAGAGTCCCATGGTTATAATCTGAAAGGTCACTGCAATCACGGTAATAGTGCCCATCGTAACCGTACCCATGGTGATAGTGCCCATTTTGACAGTCCCAAAGTTATAGTCTCCATGTTGACCGCTACCACGGGAATAGTGCCCATGGTGACCGTGCTCATGGTGACAGTGCTCTTGGTGACAATTCCCATGGTGGCAATGCTCATGGTAATAGTGCTCATGGTGACTGTGGTCATGGTGACACTGCTCAAGGTGATATTGCCCATGGTGACTGGGCCCATGGTGACAGTGCTCCAGGTGACAGACCCCATGTTGACAGTGGCAATGCTGACACTGCCCATGGTGACAGTTCTCATGGTGATATTGCTCATAGTGATAGTTCCCATGGTGACCGTGCCCTTGGTGACAGTTCTCATGGTGACAGTGCTCAAGGATATAGTGCCGATTTTGACAGTCCCATGGTTATAGTCTCCATGGTGACCGCAATCAAGGTAATAGTGCACACGGTGACTGTGCTCATGGTGACAATGGCCATGGTGACCGTGCTCATGCTGAGAGTGTTCATGGTGACAGTGTACTTGGTGACAGTGTTCATGGTGACTGTGCTCATCGTCATAATGCTCAAAGTGAAAGTGCTCTTAGTGAAATATACTGTGGTGACAGTACCCATAGTGATAGTACACTTTGTGACACTTTTCATGGTGACAGTTCCCATGGTGACAGTGCCCATGGTGACAGTGTCCATGGTGACAGTGCTCACGGTGATACTGCCTCTTGTGACACTGCCCATGGTTATAGTCTCCATGGTGACCGCAATCACAGTAATAGTGCGCATGGTGACTGTGATCATGGTGACAGTGGTCATGCTGACAGAGCCCATGGTGACAGTTCCAATGCTGACAGTGCCCATGGTGACAGTGCCCATGGTGACAGTGCTCATGGTGACAGAGCCCATGGTGATAGGGCCGATTGTGACACTGCCCAATGTGACAGTGCTCATGGTGAAAATGTCCATGGTCACAGTGCTCATGGTCACAGTGCTCCTGGTGATAGTTCCCATTGTGACATTCCCATGCTTAGATTCTCCATGGTAACCGCAACCACGGAAATAGTGCCCATGGTGATCGTGCTCATGGTTACAGTGCTCATGGCGACAGTGCCCATAGTGACAGTGTCCATGTTTATACTGTCCATGGTGACCACATTCACTGTTATAGTGCACACGGTGACCGTGCTCATGGTGATAGTGCGAATGGTGACATTAACCATGGTGACAGTGGCCACGGTGACAGTGCTCATGGTGATCGTGTCCATGGAGACAGTACTCAGGGTGAAAGTGCCCATGGTGACAGTGCTCATGCTGATAGTGCCCGGTGTGAGAGTCCCATGGTTATAATCTCCATGGTCACTGCAATCACGGTAATAGTGCCCATCGTAACCGTACCCATGGTGATAGTGCCCATTGTGACAGTCCCATGGTTATAGTCTCCATGGTAACCGCTACTACGGTAATAATGCCCATGGTGACCGTGCTCATGGTGACAGTGCTCTGTTGACAATTCCCATGGTGACAATGCTCATGGTAATAGTGCTCATGGTGACTGTGGTCATGGTGACAATGCACATGGTAATAGTGTTCATGGTGACTGTGGTCATGGTGACAGTGCCAATGGTGACAGTGCTCATGGTTAAGTGGCCATGGTGACATTGCTCATGCTGATAGTGCTCATGGTGACAGTGCCCATGGTGACAGTTTCCATTGTGACACTGCCCAATGTCACAGTGCTCATTGTGACAGTGACCAGGCTCACAGTGCTCATGGTGATAGTGCCCATTGTGACATTCCCATCCTTATAGTCTCCACGGTAACCGCAATCACAGAAATAGTGCCCATGGTGACCGTGCTCATGGTGACAGTGCTCATGGTAACAGTGCCCATGGTGACAGTGCTCATAGTGACAGTGCTCATGGCGACAGTGCCCATAGTGAGAGTGCCCCTGGAAACAGTGCTCATGGTGATAGTACTCATGGTGACAGTACTCATGGTGACAGTGTTCATGGTGATAGTGCTCATGGTCGCAATGCTCACAGTGAAAGTGCTCTTTCTGAAATATACTGTGGTGACATTACCCATAGTGATATGACCCTTTGTGACACTTTTCACGGTGACAGTTCCCATGGTGACAGTGCTCATGGTGACAGTGCTCATGGTGACCGTGCTCATGGAAAGATTGCTCATGGTGACAGTGCTCATTGTGATAGTGCTCATGGTGATACTGCACATTGTGACACTGCCGAGGGTTATAGTCTCCATGGTGACCGCAATCAATGTGATAGTTCCCATGGGGAATGGGCACATGGTGACAGTGCCCATGGTGACATTTCTCATGGTGATATTGTTCATAGTGACAATGCCCATGGTGATAGTTGTCATGGTGACAGTGCCCATGGTGACAGTGCTCATGGTGACAGAGCCCATGGCGACAGGCCCGATTGTGACACTGCCCAATGTGACATGGTCACATTGGTCATGGTCACAGTGCTCCTAGTGATAGTTCCCATTGTGACATTCCCATGCTTATATTCTCCATGGTAACTGTAACCACGGAAATAGTGTCCATGGTGATCATGCTCATGGTGACAGTGCTCATGGTGACAGTGCTCATGGCGACAGTGCCCATAGTGACAGTGCTCATGGCGACAGTGCCCATTGTGACAGTGTCCATGTTTATATTGTCCATGGTGACCGCCATCACTGTTAGAGTGCACACGGTGACCGTGCTCATGGTGATAGTGTTAATGGTGACAATTACCATCGTGACAGTGTCCACGGTGACAGTGCTCAAAGCGATCATTTCCATGGTAACAGTGCTCAGTGTGACAGTGCCCATGGTGACAGTGACCATGGTCACAGTGCTCATGGTGATAGTGCCCATGGTGACAGTGCTCATACTGACAGAGTTCATGGCGACAGTGCCCATAGTCACAATGCTCACAGTGAAAGTGGTCTTTGTGAAATATACAGTGGTGACAGTACCCATAGTGATATTATCCTTTGTTACACTTTTCACGGTGACAGTTCCCATGGTGACAGTGCCCAGGGTGACAGTGTCCATGGTGACAGTGCTCATGGTGAGAGTGCTCATGGAAAGATTGCTCATGGTGACAGTGCTCATTGTGATAGTGCTCATGGTGATACTGCACATTGTGACACTGCCCATGGTTATAGTCTCCATGGTGACCGCAATCAAAGTAATTGTTCCCATGGTGACCGTGATCATGGTGACAGTGCTCATGGTGACAGAGCCCATGGTGACAGTTCCAATGCTGACTGTGCCCATGGCGACACTGATCATGGTGACACTGATCAAGGTGATAGTGCCCATGGTGACTGGGCCCATGGTGACAGTGGCAAGGCTGACAGTGCCCATGATGACAGTTCTCATGGTGATATTGCTCATAGTGACAGTGCCCATGGTGATAGTGCTCATGGTGACAGTTCCCATGGTGACAGTGCTCATGGTGATAGTGTCCATGGTGAAAGTGCTAAGGGTGACAGTGCCCATGGTGACAGTGCTCATGCTGATAGTGCCCGATGTGAGAGTCCCATGGTTATAATCTGAAAGGTCACTGCAATCACGGTAATAGTGCCCATCGTAACCGTACCCATGGTGATAGTGCCCATTGTGACAGTCCCAAGGTTATAGTCTCCATGTTGACCGCTACCACGGGAATAGTGCCCATGGTGACCGTGCTCATGGTGAGAGTGCTCATGGTGACTATTCCCATGGTGGCAATGCTCATGGTAATAGTGCTCATGGTGACTGTGGTCATGGTGACACTGCTCAAGGTGATATTGCCCATGGTGACTGGGCCCATGGTGACAGTGCTCCAGGTGACAGAACCCATGTTGACAGTGGCAATGCTGACACTGCCCATGGTGACAGTTCTCATGGTGATATTGCTCATAGTGATAGTTCCCATGGTGAGAGTGCCCTTGGTGACAGTTCTCATGGTGACAGTGCTCAAGGATATAGTGCCGATTTGGACAATCCCATGGTTATAGTCTCCATGGTGACCGCAATCAAGGTAATAGTGCACACGGTGACTGTGCTCATGGTGACAATGGCCATGGTGACCGTGCTCATGCTGAGAGTGTTCATGGTGACAGTGTACTTGGTGAGAGTGCTCATCATCATAATGCTCAAAGTGAAAGTGCTCTTAGTGAAATATACTGTGGTGACAGTACCCATAGTGATAGTACCCTTTGTGACACTTTTCACGGTGACAGTTCCCATGGTGACAGTGTCCATGGTGACAGTGTCCATGGTGACAGGGCTCACGGTGATACTGCCTCTTGTGACACTGCCCATGGTTAAAGTCTCCATGGTGACAGCAATCACAGTAATAGTGCGCATGGTGACGGTGATCATGGTGACAGTGGTCATGCTGACAGAGCCCATGGTGACAGTTCCAATGCTGACCGTGCCCATGGCGACAGTGCCCATGGTGACAGTGCTCATGGTGATAGTGCCCATGGTGAAACTGCTCATGGTGATAGTACCTATGTTGAGAATGCCCATGGTGACAATGCCCATGGTGAAAGTGTCCATGGTGACAGTGCTCATGGTGATACTGCCTCTTGTGACACTGCACATGGTTATAGTCTCCATGGTGACCGCAATCACAGTTAGAGTGGCCATGGTGACTGTGATCATGGTGACAGTGCCCATGGTGACAGAGCCCATGGTGATAGTTCCAAGGCGGACAGTGCCCATGGTGACAGTTCTAATGGTGGTAGTGCTCATGGTAACATTGCCCATGGTGACATTGCTCATGGTGACAGAGCCCATGGTGACAGGGTCCATTGTTACACTGCCCAATGTGACAGTGCTCTTGGTGACAGTGACTATGGTTACAATGCTCATGGTCACAGTGCCCTTTGTGATGGTGCCCATTGTGACATTCCCATGCCTATAGTCTCCATGGTAACCGCAATCACAGAAATAGTGCCCATGGTGACCGTGCTCATGGTGACAGTGCTCATGGTAACAGTGGCAATGGTGAAAGTGCTCTTGGCGACCGTGCCCATAGTGAGAGTGCCCCTGTCAACAGTGTTCATGGTGATAGTGCCCATAGTGACAGTATTCATGGTGACAGTGCTCATGGTCACAATGCTCACAGTGCAAGTGCTCTTAGTGAAATATACTGTGGTGACAGTACCCATAGTGATAGTACCCTTTGTGACCCTTTTCACGGTGACAGTTCCCATGGTGACAGTGCCCATGGTGACAGTGTCCATGGTGACAGTGCTCATGGTGACAGTGCCCATGGTGAGAGTTCCAATGATGACAATGCCTTTGGTGACAGTTCTCATGGTGATAGTGCTCATGGTCACAGTGCCCATGGTGAAAGTGCTCATGGTGACCATGCTCAAGTTGATAGTGCCCATGGTAAATGGGCCCATGGTGACAGTGCTCATGGTGACAGCGGCAATGCTGACAGTGCCCATGGTGACAGTTCTGATGGTGACAGAGCCCATGGTGACAGTGCTCATTGTGAGAGTGTTCATGGAGCCAGTGTACTTTCTCACAGTGTTCAAGGTGCCCGTGCTCATGGTCACAATGCTCACAGTGATAATGCTCTTAGTGAAATATACCATGCTGACAGTACGCATGGTAATAGTACCCATTGGGACAGAGTTCACGGTGACAGTTCCCTTGGTGAGAGGGCTCATGGTGACAGTGCCCATGGTAACAGTGCTCATGGTGTCAGTGCTAATGGTGATAGTTCTCGTGATAAAGCCCTTTGTGAGAGTGCCGATGGTTATAGTCACCATGGTGACCGCAATCTCGGTGAAAATGCCCATGGAGACCGTGCTCATGGTGATAGTGCTCATGGTAATAGTACCAATGGTGACGGTTCCCAAGGTGACAGTGCTCATGGTGACAGTACCCATGGTTATATTGCCTACGGTGACAGTGCCCATGGTGACAATTATCACAGTGATAGTTCCCCTTTTGATAGTGCTCATGGTTAGAGTGCTCATGGTGACAGTGCCCACGGTGACAGTGCTCATGGTGAGAGTGCCCGTTGTGACAGTGTCCATGGTTATATTCACCATGTTGACCGCAATCATGGTAATAGTGCCCGTGGTGACAATGCCCATGGTGACAGTGCTCGTGGTGACAGTGCCCATGGAAACAGTGCTCATGGGGAGTGTGTTCATGGTGATAGTGCTCATGGTCACAATGCTCACAGTGAAAGTGCTCTTTGTGAAATATACTGTGGTGACAGTACCCATAGTGATATTATCCTTTGTGACACTTTTCACGGTGACAGTTCCCATGGTGACAGTGCCCATTGTGACAATGCTCATGGTAATAGTGCTCATGGTGACTGTGGTCATGGTGACAGTGCCAATGGTGACAGTGCTCCTCGTTAAGTGCCCATGGTGACATTGCTCATCCTGACAGTGCTCATGGTGACAGTGCTCTTGGTGACAGTTCCCATGGTGACAGTTCACATTGTGACACTGCCCAATGTGACAGTGCTCATGGTAACAGTGTCCATGGTCACATTGCTCATGGTCACAGTGCTCATTGGGGATAGTGCCCATTGTGACATTCCCATGTATATACTCTCCATGATAACCACAGTCACCGAAATAGGGCCCATGGTGACCGTGCTCATGGTGACAGTTCTCATGGTAACAGTGCCCATGGTGATAGTACTCACAGTGACAGTGCTCATGGCGACAGTTCCCATAGTGAGAGTTCCCCTGGCAACAGTGCTCATGGTGATAGTGCCCATGGTGACAGTACTCATGGTGAAACTGTTCATGGTGATAGTGCGCATGGTCACAATGCTGACTGTGAAAGTGCTCTTAGTGAAATATACTGTGGTGATATTACCCATAGTGATAGTACCCTTTGTGACTCTTTTCACGGTGACAGTTCCCATGGTGACAGTGCCCATGGTGACAGTGTCCATGGTGACAGTGCTCATGGTGACAGTGCTCATTGTGATAGTGCTCATGGTGATACTGCTCATTGTGACACTGCCCATGGTTATAGTCTCCATGGTGACCGCAATCACAGTAATATTGCCCATGGTGCCCGTGATCATGGTGACAGTGCTCATGGTGACAGAGCCCATGGTGACAGTTCCAATGCTGACAGTACCCATGGTGACAGTTCTAATGGTGAGAGTGCTCATGGTAACAGTGCCCATGGTGACATTGCTCATGGTGACAGAGCCCATGGTGACAGGGTCCATTGTTACACTGCCCAATGTGACAGTGCTCTTGGTGACAGTGACTATGGTCACAATCCTCATGGTCACAGTGCTCATTGTGATAGTGCCCATTGTGACATTCCCATGCTTATAGTCTCCATGGTAAGTGGAATCACGGAAATAGTGCCCATGGTGACAGTGCTCATGGCGACAGTGCCCATAGTGAGAGTGCCCATGGCGACAGTGCTCATGGTGAGAGTGCCCATGGTGAAACTGCTCATGGTGACAGTACCCATGGTGAGAATGCCCATGGTGACAATGCCCATGGTGAGAATGTCCATTGTGACAGTTCATATGGTTATAATCTCCATGGTGACCGCAATCACGGTAATAGTGCCCATTGTGACCGTTATCATGGTGACAATGCTCATGGTGACAGTGCCCGTGGAAACAGTGATCATGGTGACAGTGCTCATTGTGATAGTGCTCATGGTGATAGTGCCCATGGCGACTGGGCACATGTTGACAGTGCTCATGGTGACAGTGCCCATAGTGACAGTTCTCATGGTGATATTTCTCATAGTGACAGTGCCCATGGTGATAGTGCTCTTGGTGAGAGTGCCCATGGTGACAGTGCTCATGGTGACAGAGCCCATGGTGATAGGGCCGATTGTGACACTGCCCAATGTGACAGTGCTCATGGTGAAAATGTCCATGGTCACAGTGCTCATGGTCACAGTGCTCCTGGTGATAGTTCCCATTGTGACATTCCCATGCTTAGATTCTCCATGGTAACCGCAACCACGGAAATAGTGCCCATGGTGATCGTGCTCATGGTTACAGTGCTCATGGCGACAGTGCCCATAGTGACAGTTCTCAAGGTGACAGTGCCCATTGTGACAGTGTCCATGTTTATACTGTCCATGGTGACCACATTCACTGTTATAGTGCACACGGTGACCGTGCTCATGGTGATAGTGCGAATGGTGACATTAACCATGGTGACAGTGGCCACGGTGACAGTGCTCATGGTGATCGTGTCCATGGAGACAGTACTCAGGGTGAAAGTGCCCATGGTGACAGTGCTCATGCTGATAGTGCCCGATGTGAGAGTCCCATGGTTATAATCTCCATGGTCACTGCAATCACGGTAATAGTGCCCATCATAACCGTACCCATGGTGATAGTGCCCATTGTGACAGTCCCATGGTTATAGTCTCCATGGTAACAGCTACCACGGTAATAATGCCCATGGTGACCGTGCTCATGGTGACAGTGCTCTGTTGACAATTCCCATGGTGACAATGCTCACGGTAATAGTGCTCATGGTGACTGTGGTCATGGTGACAATGCACATGGTAATAGTGTTCATGCTGACTGTGGTTATGGTGACAGTGCCAATGGTGACAGTGCTCATCGTTAAGTGCCCATGGTGACAATGCTCATGCTGATAGTGCTCATGGTGACAGTGCCCATGGTGACAGTTTCCATTGTGACATTGCCCAATGTCACAGTTCTCATGGTGACAGTGACCAGGCTCACAGTGCTCATGGTGATAGTGCCCATTGTGACATTCCCATCCTTATAGTCTCCACGGTAACCGCAATCACGGAAATAGTGCCCATGGTGACCGTGCTCATGGTGACAGTGCTCATGGTAACAGTGCCCATGGTGACAGTGCTCATAGTGACAGTGCTCATGGCGACAATGCCCATAGTGAGAGTGCCCCTGGAAACAGTGCTCATGGTGATAGTACTCATGGTGACAGTACTCATGGTGACAGTGTTCATGGTGATAGTGCTCATGGTCGCAATGCTCACAGTGAAAGTGCTCTTTGTGAAATATACTGTGGTGACATTACCCATAGTGATATGACCCTTTGTGACACTTTTCACGGTGACAGTTCCCATGGTGACAGTGCCCATGGTGACAGTGTCCATGGTGACAGTGCTTATGGTGACAGTGCTCATGGTGACGCTGCTCATGGAAAGATTGCTCATGGTGACAGTGCTCATTGTGATAGTGCTCATGGTGATACTGCACATTGTGACACTGCCGAGGGTTATAGTCTCCATGGTGACCGCAATCAATGTGATAGTTCCCATGGGGACTGGGCACATGGTGACAGTGCCCATGGTGACATTTCTCATGGTGATATTGTTCATAGTGACAATGCCCATGGTGATAGTTGTCATGGTGACAGTGCCCATGGTGACAGTGCTCATGGTGACAGAGCCCATGGCGACAGGCCCGATTGTGACACTGCCCAATGTGACATGGTCACATTGGTCATGGTCACAGTGCTCCTAGTGATAGTTCCCATTGTGACATTCCCATGCTTATATTCTCCATGGTAACTGTAACCACGGAAATAGTGTCCATGGTGATCATGCTCATGGTGACAGTGCTCATGGTGACAGTGCTCATGGCGACAGTGCCCATAGTGACAGTGCTCATGGCGACAGTGCCCATTGTGACAGTGTCCATGTTTATATTGTCCATGGTGACCGCCATCACTGTTAGAGTGCACACGGTGACTGTGCTCATGGTGATAGTGTTAATGGTGACAGTTACCATCGTGACAGTATCCACGGTGACAGTGCTCATAGTGATCGTTTCCATGGTGACAGTGCTCAGTGTGACAGTGCCCATGGTGACTGTGCTCATGCTGATAGTGCCCGATGTGAGAGTCCCCTGCGTATAATCTCCATGGTCACTGCAATCACGGTAATAGTGCCCATCGTAACCATACCCATGGTGATAGTGCCCATTGTGACAGTCCTATGGTTATAGTCTCCATGGTTACCGCTACCACGGTAATAGTGCCCATGGTGACCATGCTCATGGTAACAGTGCTCATGGTGACAATTCCCATGGTGACAGTCCTCATGGTAATAGTGTTCATGGTGACTGTGGTCATGGTGACAGTGCCAATGGTTACAGTGCTCATCGTTCAGTACCCATGGTGACATTGCTCATGCTGATAGTGCTCATGGTGACAGTGCTCTCGGTGACAGTGCCCATGGTGACAGTTCCCATTGTGACACTGCCCAGTGTGACAGTGCTCATGGTGACAGTGACCATGGTCACAGTGCTCATGATGATAGTGCCCATGGTGACAGTGCTCATAGTGACAGAGCTCATGGCGACAGTGCCCATAGTCACAATGCTCACAGTGAAAGTGGTCTTTGTGAAATATACGGTGGTGACAGTACCCATAGTGATATTATCCTTTGTGACACTTTTCACGGTGACAGTTCCCATGGTGACAGTGCCCAGGGTGACAGTGTCCATGGTGACAGTGCTCATGGTGAGAGTGCTCATGGAAAGATTGCTCATGGTGACAGTGCTCATTGTGATAGTGCTCATGGTGATACTGCACATTGTGACACTGCCCATGGTTATAGTCTCCATGGTGACCGCAATCAAAGTAATAGATCCCATGGTGACCGTGATCATGGTGACAGTGCTCATGGTGACAGAGCCCATGGTGACAGTTCCAATGCTGACTGTGCCCATGGCGACACTGATCATGGTGACACTGATCAAGGTGATAGTGCCCATGGTGACTGGGCCCATGGTGACAGTGGCAAGGCTGACAGTGCCCATGATGACAGTTCTCATGGTGATATTGCTCATAGTGACAGTGCCCATGGTGATAGTGCTCATGGTGACAGTTCCCATGGTGACAGTGCTCATGGTGATAGGGTCCATGGTGAAAGTGCTAAGGGTGACAATGCCCATGGTGACAGTGCTCATGCTGATAGTGCCCGATGTGAGAGTCCCATGGTTATAATCTGAAAGGTCACTGCAATCACGGTAATAGTGCCCATCGTAACCGTACCCATGGTGATAGTGCCCATTGTGACAGTCCCAAGGTTATAGTCTCCATGTTGACCGCTACCACGGGAATAGTGCCCATGGTGACCGTGCTCATGGTGACAGTGCTCATGGTGACAATTCCCATGGTGGCAATGCTCATGGTAATAGTGCTCATGGTGACTGTGGTCATGGTGACACTGCTCAAGGTGATATTGCCCATGGTGACTGGGCCCATGGTGACAGTGCTCCAGGTGACAGAGCCCATGTTGGCAGTGGCAATGCTGACACTGCCCATGGTGACAGTTCTCATGGTGATATTGATCATAGTGATAGGTCCCATGGTGACAGTGCCCTTGGTGACAGTTCTCATGGTGACAGTGCTCAAGGATATAGTGCCGATTTTGACAGTCCCATGGTTATAGTCTCCATGGTGACCGCAATCAAGGTAATAGTGCACACGGTGACTGTGCTCATGGTGACAATGGTCATAGTGACCGTGCTCATGCTGAGAGTGTTCATGGCGACAGTGTACTTGGTGACAGTGTTCATGGTGACTGTGCTCATCGTCATAATGCTCAAAGTGAAAGTGCTCTTAGTGAAATATACTGTGGTGACAGTACCCATAGTGATAGTACCCTTTGTGACACTTTTCACGGTGACAGTTCCCATGGTGACAGTGCCCATGGTGACAGTGTCCATGGTGACAGTGCTCATGGTGATACTGCCTCTTGTGACACTGCCCATGGATATAGTCTCCATGGTGACCGCAATCACAGTAATAGTGCGCATGGTGACTGTGATCATGGTGACAGTGGTCATGCTGACAGAGCCAGGGTCCATTGTTACAATGCCCAATGTGACAGTGCTCATGGTGACAGTGACTATGGTTACAATGCTCATGGTCACAGTGCTCATTGTGATAGTGCCCATTGTGACATTCCCATGCTTATAGTCTCCATGGTAACCACAGTCATGGAAATAGTGCCCATGGTGACAGTGCTCATGGAGACAGTGCCCATAGTGAGAGTGCCCATGGCGACAGTGTCCATGGCAACAGTGCTCATGGTGAGAGTGCCTATGGTGAAAACGCTCATGGTGACAGTACCCAAGGTGAAAATGCCCATGGTGACATTGCCCATGGTGACCGTGTCCATTGTGACAGTTCACATGGTTATAATCTCATTGGTGACCGCAATCACGGTAATAGTGCCCATTGTGACCGTTATCATGGTGACAATACTCACGGTGACAGTGCCCATGGAAACAGTGCTCATGGTGACAGAGCTCATTGTAATATTGCTCATGGTGATACTGCCCATGGTGACTGGGCACATGGTGACAGTGCTCATGGTGACAGTGGCAATGCTGACAGTGCCGATGGAGACAGTTCTCATGGTAATATTGCTCATAGTGACAGTGCCCATGGTGAAAGTGCTCATGGTGACAGAGCCCATGGTGATAGGGCCGATTGTGACACTGCCCAATGTGACAGTGCTCATGGTGACAATGACCGTGGTCAGAGTGCTCCTGGTGATATTTCCCAGTGTGACATTCCCATGCTTATATTCTCCATGGTAACCGCAACCACAGAAATAGTGCCCATGGTGATCGTGCTCATGGTGACAGTACTCATGGTGATATTGTTCATAGTGACAGTGCCCATGGTGATAGTGGTCATGGTGACAGTGCCCATGGTGACAGTGCTCATGGTGACAGAGCCCATGGCGACAGGGCCGATTGTGACACTGCCCAATGTGACAGTGCTCATGGTGACAATGACCATGGTCACAGTGCTCATGGTCACAGTGCTCCTGGGGATAGTTCCCATTGTGACATTCCCATGCTTATATTCTCCATGGTAACCGTAACCACGGAAATACTGCCCAAGGTGATCGTGCTCATGGTGACAGTGCTCATGGTGACAGTGCCTCTGGTGACAGTGCTCATGGCAACAGTGCCCAAAGTGACAGTACTCATGGTGACAGTGCCCATTGTGACAGTGTCCATGTTTATATTGTCCATGGTGACCGCTTTCACTCTTATAGTGCACACGGTGACCGTGCTCATGGTGATAGTGCTAATGGTGACAATAACCATGGTGACAGTGTCCACAGTGACAGTGCTCATGGTGATAGTGTCCATGGTGATAGTGTCCATGGTGCCAGTGCCCTTGGTGACAGTGCTCATGCTGATAGTGCCCGATGTGAGAGTCCCATGCTTATAATCTACATGGTCACTGCCATCACAGTAATAGGGCCCATCGTAACCGTGCCCAGGGTGATAGTGCCCATTGTGACAGTCCCATGGTTATAGTCTCCATGGTGACCGCTACCACGGTAATAGTGCCCATGGTGACCGTGCTCATGGTAACAGTGCTCATGGTGACAATTCCCATGGTGACAATCCTCATGGTAATAGTGTTCATGGTGACTGTGGTCATGGTGAGAGTGCCAATGGTGACAGTGCTCATCGTTCATTACCCATGGTGACATTGCTCATGCTGATAGTGCTCATGGTGACAGTGCCCGTGGTGACAGTTCCCATTGTGACACTGCCCAGTGTGACAGTGCTCATGGTGACAGTGACCATGGTCACAGTGCTCATGGTGATAGTGCCCATGGTGACAGTGCTCATAGTGACAGAGCGCATGGCGACAGTGCCCATAGTCACAATGCTCACAGTGAAAGTGGTCTTTGTGAAATATACGGTGGTGACAGTACCCATAGTGATATTATCCTTTGTGACACTTTTCACGGTGACAGTTCCCATGGTGACAGTGCCCAGGGTGACAGTGTCCATGGTGACAGTGCTCATGGTGAGAGTGCTCATGGAAAGATTGCTCATGGTGACAGTGCTCATTGTGATAGTGCTCATGGTGATACTGCACATTGAGACACTGCCCATGGTTATAGTCTCCATGGTGACCGCAATCAAAGTAATAGTTCCCATGGTGACCGTGATCATGGTGACAATGCTCATGGTGACAGAGCCCATGGTGACAGTTCCAATGCTGACTGTGCCCATGGCGACACTGATCATGGTGACACTCATCAAGGAGATAGTGCCCATGGTGACAGGGCCCATGGTGACAGTGGCAAGGCTGACAGTGCCCATGGTGATAGTGCTCATGGTGACAGTTCCCATGGTAACAGTGCTCATGGTGATAGTGTCCATGGTGACAGTGCTAAGGGTGACAATGCCCATGGTGACAGTGCTCATGCTGATAGTGCCCGATGTGAGAGTCCCATGGTTATAATCTGAAAGGTCACTGCAATCACGGTAATAGTGCCCATCGTAACCGTACCCATGGTGATAGTGCCCATTGTGACAGTCCCAAGGTTATAGTCTCCATGTTGACCGCTACCACGGGAATAGTGCCCATGGTGACCGTGCTCATGGTGACAGTGCTCTTGGTGACAATTCCCATGGTGGCAATGCTCATGGTAATAGTGCTCATGGTGACTGTGGTCATGGTGACACTGCTCAAGGTGATATTGCCCATGGTGACTGGGCCCATGGTGATAGTGCTCCAGGTGACAGAGCCCATGTTGGCAGTGGCAATGCTGACACTGCCCATGGTGACAGTTCTCATGGTGATATTGCTCATAGTGATAGTTCCCATGGTGACAGTGCCCTTGGTGACAGTTCTCATGGTGACAGTGCTCAAGGATATAGTGCCGATTTTGACAGTCCCATGGTTATAGTCTCCATGGTGACCGCAATCAAGGTAATAGTGCACACAGTGACTGTGCTCATGGTGACAATGGCCATGGTGACCGTGCTCATGCTGAGAGTGTTCATGGTGACAGTGTACTTGGTGACAGTGTTCATGGTGACTGTGCTCATCGTCATAATGCTCAAAGTGAAAGTGCTCTTAGTGAAATATACTGTGGTGACAGTACCCATAGTGATAGTACCCTTGGTGACATTTTTCACGGTGACAGTTCCCATGGTGACAGTGCCCATGGTGACAGTGTCCATGGTGACAGTGCTCACGGTGATACTGCCTCTTGTGACACTGCCCATGGTTATAGTCTCCATGGTGACCGCAATCACAGTAATAGTGCACATGGTGACTGTGATCATGGTGACAGTGGTCATGCTGACAGAGCCCATGGTGACAGTTCCAATGCTGACAGTGCCCATGGTGACAGTGCCCATGGTGACATTGCTCATGTTGACAGAGCCCATGGTGATAGGGCCGATAGTGACACTGCCCAATGTGACAGTGCTCATGGTGACAATGACCATGTTCACAGTGCTCATGGTCACAGTGCTCCTGGTGATAGTTCCCATTGTGACATTCCCATGCTTAGATTCTCCATGGTAACCGCAACCACGGAAATAGTGCCCATGGTGATCGTGCTCATGGTTACAGTGCTCATGGTGACAGTGCCCATAGTGACAGTTCTCAAGGTGACAGTGCCAATTGTGACAGTGTCCATGTTTATACTGTCCATGGTGACCACATTCACTGTTATAGTGCACACGGTGACCGTGCTCATGGTGATAGTGCGAATGGTAACACTAACCATGGTGACAGTGGCCACGGTGACAGTGCTCATGGTGATCGTGTCCATGGAGACAGTACTCAGGGAGAAAGTGCCCATGGTGACAGTGCTCGTGGTGAGAGTGCTCATGGAAAGATTGCTCATGGTGACAGTGCTCATTGTGATAGTGCTCATGGTGATACTGCACATTGTGACACTGCCGAGGGTTATAGTCTCCATGGTGACCGCAATCAAAGTGATAGTTCCCATGGGGACTGGGCACATGGTGACAGTGCCCATGGTGACATTTCTCATGGTGATATTGTTCATAGTGACAATGCCCATGGTGATAGTTGTCATGGTGACAGTGCCCATGGTGACAGTGCTCATGGTGACAGAGCCCATGGCGACAGGCCCGATTGTGACACTGCCCAATGTGACATGGTCACATTGGTCATGGTCACAGTGCTCCTAGTGATAGTTCCCATTGTGACATTCCCATGCTTATATTCTCCATGGTAACTGTAACCACGGAAATAGTGTCCATGGTGATCATGCTCATGGTGACAGTGCTCATGGTGACAGTGCTCATGGCGACAGTGCCCATAGTGACAGTGCTCATGGCGACAGTGCCCATTGTGACAGTGACCATGTTTATATTGTCCATGGTGACCGCCATCACTGTTAGAGTGCACACGGTGACCGTGCTCATGGTGATACTGTTAATGGTGACAGTTACCATCGTGACAGTGTCCAC
This sequence comes from Kogia breviceps, assembly GCF_026419965.1. Lineage (NCBI taxonomy): Eukaryota > Metazoa > Chordata > Mammalia > Artiodactyla > Physeteridae > Kogia > Kogia breviceps. Next base: position 108,211,882 of record NC_081318.1, on the reverse strand, counting down.
GGTGACAGTGCTCATAGTGATCGTTTCCATGGTGACAGTGCTCAGTGTGACAGTGCCCATGGTGACTGTGCTCATGCTGATAGTGCCTGATGTGAGAGTCCCCTGCGTATAATCTCCAGGGTCACTGCTATCACGGTAATAGTGCCCATTGTAACCATACCCATGGTGATAGTGCCCATTGTGACAGTCCTATGGTTATAGTCTCCATGGTTACCGCTACCACGGTAATAGTGCCCATGGTGACCATGCTCATGGTAACAGTGCTCATGGTGACAATTCCCCTGGTGACAATCCTCATGGTAATAGTGTTCATGGTGACTGTGGTCATGGTGACAGTGCAAATGGTGACAGTGCTCATCGTTCAGTACCCATGGTGACATTGCTCATGCTGATAGTGCTCATGGTGACAGTGCTCTCGGTGACAGTGCCCATGGTGACAGTTCCCATTGTGACACTGCCCAGTGTGACAGTGCTCATGGTGACAGTGACCATGGTCACAGTGCTCATGGTGATAGTGCCCATGGTGACAGTGCTCATAGTGACAGAGCTCATGGCGACAGTGCCCATACTCACAATGCTCACAGTGAAAGTGGTCTTTGTGAAATATACGGTGGTGACAGTACCCATAGTGATATTATCCTTTGTGACACTTTTCACGGTGACAGTTCCCATGGTGACAGTGCCCAGGGTGACAGTGTCCACGGTGACAGTGCTCATGGTGAGAGTGCTCATGGAAAGATTGCTCATGGTGACAGTGCTCATTGTGATAGTGCTCATGGTGATACTGCACATTGTGACACTGCCCATGGTTATAGTCTCCATGGTGACCGCAATCAAAGTAATAGTTCCCATGGTGACCGTGATCATGGTGACAGTGCTCATGGTGACAGAGCCCATGGTGACAGTTCCAATGCTGACTGTGCCCATGGCGACACTGATCATGGTGACACTGATCAAGGTGATAGTGCCCATGGTGACTGGGCCCATGGTGACAGTGGCAAGGCTGACAGTGCCCATGATGACAGTTCTCATGGTGATATTGCTCATAGTGACAGTGCCCATGGTGATAGTGCTCATGGTGACAGTTCCCATGGTGACAGTGCTCATGGTGATAGTGTCCATGGTGACAGTGCTAAGGGTGACAGTGCCCATGGTGACAGTGCTCATGCTGATAGTGCCCGATGTGAGAGTCCCATGGTTATAATCTGAAAGGTCACTGCAATCACGGTAATAGTGCCCATCGTAACCGTACCCATGGTGATAGTGCCCATTGTGACAGTCCCAAGGTTATAGTCTCCATGTTGACCGCTACCACGGGAATAGTGCCCATGGTGACCGTGCTCATGGTGACAGTGCTCATGGTGACAATTCCCATGGTGGCAATTCTCATGGTAATAGTGCTCATGGTGACTGTGGTCATGGTGACACTGCTCAAGGTGATATTGCCCATGGTGACTGGGCCCATGGTGACAGTGCTCCAGGTGACAGAGCCCATGATGGCAGTGGCAATGCTGACACTGCCCATGGTGACAGTTCTCATGGTGATATTGCTCATAGTGATAGTTCCCATGGTGAGAGTGCCCTTGGTGACAGTTCTCATGGTGACAGTGCTCAAGGATATAGTGCCGATTTTGACAGTCCCATGGTTATAGTCTGCATGGTGACCGCAATCAAGGTAATAGTGCACACGGTGACTGTGCTCATGGTGACAAGGGCCATGGTGACCGTGCTCATGCTGAGAGTGTTCATGGTGACAGTGTACTTGGTGACAGTGTTCATGGTGACTCTGCTCATCGTCATAATGCTCAAAGTGAAAGTGCTCTTAGTGAAATATACTGTGGTGACAGTACCCATAGTGATAGTACCCTTTGTGACACTTTTCACGGTGAAAGTTCCCATGGTGAGAGTGCCCATGGTGACAGTGTCCATGGTGACAGTGCTCACGGTGATATTGCCTCTTGTGACAGTGCCCATGGTTATAGTCTCCATGGTGACCGCAATCACAGTAATATTGCGCATGGTGACTGTGATCATGGTGACAGTGGTCATGCTGACAGAGCCCATGGTGACAGTTCCAATGCTGACAGTGCCCATGGTGACAGTGCCCATGGTGACAGTGCTCATGGTGACAGAACCCATGGTGATAGGGCCGATTGTGACACTGCCCAATGTGACAGTGCTCATGGTGACAATGACCATGGTCACAGTGCTCATGGTCACAGTGCTCCGGGGATAGTTTCCATTGTGACATTCCCATGCTTAGATTCTCCATGGTAACCGCAACCACGGAAATAGTGCCCATGGTGATCGTGCTCATGGTTACAGTGCTCATGGCGACAGTGCCCATAGTGACAGTTCTCAAGGTGACAGTGCCCATTGTGACAGTGTCCATGTTTATACTGTCCATGGTGACCACATTCACTGTTGTAGTGCACACGGTGACCGTGCTCATGGTGATAGTGCGAATGGTAACACTAACCATGGTGACAGTGGCCACGGTGACAGTGCTCATGGTGATCGTGTCCATGGAGACAGTACTCAGGGAGAAAGTGCCCATGGTGACAGTGCTCATGCTGATAGTGCCCGGTGTGAGAGTCCCATGGTTATAATCTCTATGGTCACTGCAATCACGGTAATAGTGCCCATCGTAACCGTACCCATGGTGATAGTGCCCATTGTGACAGTCCCATGGTTATAGTCTCCATGGTAACCGCTACCACGGTAATAATGCCCATGGTGACCGTGCTCATGGTGACAGTGCTCTGTTGACAATTCCCATGGTGACAATGCTCATGGTAATAGTGCTCATGGTGACTGTGGTCATGGTGACAATGCACATGGTAATAGTGTTCATGGTGACTGTGGTCATGGTGACAGTGCCAATGGTGACAGTGCTCATGGTTAAGTGGCCATGGTGACATTGCTCATGATGATAGTGCTCATGGTGACAGTGCCCATGGTGACAGTTTCCATTGTGACACTGCCCAATGTCACAGTGCTCATGGTGACAGTGACCAGGCTCACAGTGCTCATGGTGATAGTGCCCATTGTGACATTCCCATGCTTATAGTCTCCATGGTAAGTGGAATCACGGAAATAGTGCCCATGGTGACAGTGCCCAAAGTGAGAGTGCCCATGGCGACAGTGCCCATCGCAACAGTGCTCATGGTGATAGTGCCCATGGTGAAACTGCTCATGGTGATAGTACCCATGTTGAGAATGCCCATGGTGACAATGCCCATGGTGAAAGTGTCCATGGTGACAGTGCTCATGTTGATACTGCCTCTTGTGACACTGCACATAGTTATAGTCTCCATGGTGACCGCAATCACAGTTAGAGGGGCCATGGTGACTGTGATCATGGTGACAGTGCTCATGGTGACAGAGCCCATGGTGATAGTTCCAAGGCGGACAGTGCCCATGGTGACAGTTCTAATGGTGGTAGTGCTCATGGTAACATTGCCCATGGTGACATTGCTCATGGTGAGAGAGCCCTTGGTGACAGGGTCCATTGTTACACTACCCAATGTGACAGTGCTCTTGGTGACAGTGACTATGGTTACAATGCTCATGGTCACAGTGCCCTTTGTGATGGTGCCCATTGTGACATTCCCATGCCTATAGTCTCCATGGTAACCGCAATCACAGAAATAGTGCCCATGGGGACCGTGCTCATGGTGACAGTGCTCATGGTAACAGTGGCAATGGTGAAAGTGCTCTTGGTGACCGTGCCCATAGTGAGAGTGCCCCTGGCAACAGTGTTCATGGTGATAGTGCCCATAGTGACAGTATTCATGGTGACAGTGCTCATGGTCACAATGCTCACAGTGCAAGTGCTTTTAGTGAAATATACTGTGGTGACAGTACCCATAGTGATAGTACCCTTTGTGACCCTTTTCACGGTGACAGTTCCCATGGTGACAGTGCCCATGGTGACAGTGTCCATGGTGACAGTGCTCATGGTGACAGTGCCCATGGTGAGAGTTCCAATGATGACAATGCCTTTGGTGACAGTTCTCATGGTGATAGTGCTCATGGTCACAGTGCCCATGGCGAAAGTGCTCATGGTGACCATGCTCAAGTTGATAGTGCCCATGGTAAATGGGTCCATGGTGACAGTTCTCATGGTGACAGCGGCAATGCTGACAGTGCTCATGGTGACAGTTCTGATGGTGACAGAGCCCATGGTGACAGTGCTCATGGTGAGAGTGTTCATGGAGCCAGTGTACTTTCTCACAGTGTTCAAGGTGCCCGTGCTCATGGTCACAATGCTCACAGTGATAATGCTCTTAGTGAAATATACCATGCTGACAGTACGCATGGTAATAGTACCCATTGGGACAGAGTTCACGGTGACAGTTCCCTTGGAGAGAGGGCTCATGGTGACAGTGCCCATGGTAACAGTGCTCATGGTGTCAGTGCTAATGGTGAGAGTTCTCGTGATAAAGCCCTTTGTGAGAGTGCCGATGGTTATAGTCACCATGGTGACCGCAATCTCGGTGAAAATGCCCATGGAGACCGTGCTCATGGTGATAGTGCTCATGGTAATAGTACCAATGGTGACGGTTCCCAAGGTGACAGTGCTCATGGTGACAGTACCCATGGTTATATTGCCTACGGTGACAGTGCCCATGGTGACAATTATCACAGTGATAGTTCCCCTTTTGATAGTGCTCATGGTTAGAGTGCTCATGGTGACAGTGCCCACGGGGACAGTGCTCATGGTGAGAGTGCCCGTTGTGACAGTGTCCATGGTTATATTCACCATGTTGACCGCAATCATGGTAATAGTGCCCGTGGTGAGAATGCCCATGGTGACAGTGCTCGTGTTGACAGTGCCCATGGAAACAGTGCTCATGGGGAGTGTGTTCATGGTGATAGTGCTCATGGTCACAATGCTCACAGTGAAAGTGCTCTTTGTGAAATATACTGTGGTGACAGTACCCATAGTGATATTATCCTTTGTGACACTTTTCACGGTGACAGTTCCCATGGTGACAGTGCCCATGGTGACAATGCTCATGGTAATAGTGCTCATGGTGACTGTGGTCATGGTGACAGTGCCAATGGTGACAGTGCTCCTGGTTAAGTGCCCATGGTGACATTGCTCATGCTGACAGTGCTCATGGTGACAGTGCTCTTGGTGACAGTGCCCATGGTGACAGTTCACATTGTGACACTGCCCAATGTGACAGTGCTCATGGTAACAGTGTCCATGGTCACAGTGCTCATGGTCACAGTGCTCATGGGTATATTGCCCATTGTGACATTCCCATGTATATACTCTCCATGATAACCACAGTCACGGAAATAGTGCCCATGGTGACTATGCTCATGGTGACAGTTCTCATTGTAACAGTGCCCATGGTGACAGTACTCAAAGTGACAGTGCTCATGGCGACAGTTCCCATAGTGAGAGTTCCCCTGGCAACAGTGCTCATGGTGATAGTGCCCATGGTAACAGTACTCATAGTGAAACTGTTCATGGTGATAGTGCTCATGGTGACAGACCCCATGTTGACAGTGGCAATGCTGACAGTGCCCATGGTGACAGATCTCATGGTGATATTGCTCATAGTGATAGTTCCCATGGTGACAGTGCCCTTGGTGACAGTTCTCATGGTGACAGTGCTCAAGGATATAGTGCCGATTTTGACAGTCCCATGGTTATAGTCTCCATGGTGACCGCAATCAAGGTAATAGAGCACACGGTGACTGTGCTCATGGTGACAATGGCCATGGTGACCGTGCTCATGCTGAGAGTGTTCATGGTGACAGTGTACTTGGTGACAGTGTTCATGGTGACTGTGCTCATCGTCATAATGCTCAAAGTGAAAGTGCTCTTAGTGAAATATACTGTGGTGACAGTACCCATAGTGATAGTACCCTTTGTGACACTTTTCACGGTGACAGTTCCCATGGTGACAGTGCCCATGGTGACAGTGTCCATGGTGACAGTGCTCACGGTGATACTGCCTCTTGTGACACTGCCCATGGTTATAGTCTCCATGGTGACCGCAATCACAGTAATAGTGCTCATGGTGACTGTGGTCATGGTGACAATGCACATGGTAATAGCGTTCATGGTGACTGTGGTCATGGGGACAGTGCCAATGGTGACAGTGCTCATGGTTAAGTGCCCATGGTGACAATGCTCATGCTGATAGTGCTCATGGTGACAGTGCCCATGGTGACAGTTTCCATTGTGACACTGCCAAATGTCACAGTTCTCATGGTGACAGTGACCAGGCTCACAGTGCTCATGGTGATAGTGCCCATTGTGACATTCCCATCCTTATAGTCTCCACGGTAACCGCAATCACAGAAATAGTGCCCATGGTGACCGTGCTCATGGTGACAGTGCTCATGGTAACAGTGCCCATGGTGACAGTGCTCATAGTGACAGTGCTCATGGCGACAGTGCCCATAGTGAGAGTGCCCCTGGAAACAGTGATCATGGTGATAGTACTCATGGTGACAGTACTCATGGTGACAGTGTTCATGGTGATAGTGCTCATGGTCGCAATGCTCACAGTGAAAGTGCTCTTTGTGAAATATACTGTGGTGACATTACCCATAGTGATATGACCCTTTGTGACACTTTTCACGGTGACAGTTCCCATGGTGACAGTGCCCATGGTGACAGTGTCCATGGTGACAGTGCTCATGGTGACAGTGCTCATGGTGACCGTGCTCATGGAAAGATTGCTCATGGTGACAGTGCTCATTGTGATAGTGCTCATGGTGATACTGCACATTGTGACACTGCCGAGGGTTATAGTCTCCATGGTGACTGCAATCAAAGTGAGAGTTCCCATGGGGACTGGGCACATGGTGACAGTGCCCATGGTGACATTTCTCATGTTGATAATGTTCATAGTGACAATGCCCATGGTGATAGTTGTCATGGTGACAGTGCCCATGGTGACAGTGCTCATGGTGACAGAGCCCATGGCGACAGGCCCGATTGTGACACTGCCCAATGTGACATGGTCACATTGGTCATGGTCACAGTGCTCCTAGTGATAGTTCCCATTGTGACATTCCCATGCTTATATTCTCCATGGTAACTGTAACCACGGAAATAGTGTCCATGGTGATCATGCTCATGGTGACAGTGCTCATGGTGACAGTGCTCATGGCGACAGTGCCCATAGTGACAGTGCTCATGGCGACAGTGCCCATAGTGACAGTGCTCATGGCGACAGTGCCCATTGTGACAGTGTCCATGTTTATATTGTCCATGGTGACCGCCATCACTGTTAGAGTGCACACGGTGACCGTGCTCATGGTGATAGTGTTAATGGTGACAGTTACCATCGTGACAGTGTCCACGGTGACAGTGCTCATAGTGATCGTTTCCATGGTGACAGTGCTCAGTGTGACAGTGCCCATGGTGACTGTGCTCATGCTGATAGTGCCCGATGTGAGAGTCCCCTGCGTATAATCTCCATGGTCACTGCAATCACGGTAATAGTGCCCATCGTAACCATACCCATGGTGATAGTGCCCATTGTGACAGTCCTATGGTTATAGTCTCCATGGTTACCGCTACCACGGTAATAGTGCCCTTGGTGACCATGCTCATGGTAACAGTGCTCATGGTGACAATTCCCATGGTGACAGTCCTCATGGTAATAGTTTTCATGGTGACTGTGGTCATGGTGACAGTGCCAATGGTGACAGTGCTCATCGTTCAGTACCCATGGTGACATTGCTCATGCTGATAGTGCTCATGGTGACAGTGCTCTCGGTGACAGTGCCCATGGTGACAGTTCCCATTGTGACACTGCCCAGTGTGACAGTGCTCATGGTGACAGTGACCATGGTCACAGTGCTCATGGTGATAGTGCCCATGTTGACAGTGCTCATAGTGACAGAGCTCATGGCGACAGTGCCCATACTCACAATGCTCACAGTGAAAGTGGTCTTTGTGAAATATACGGTGGTGACAGTACCCATAGTGATATTATCCTTTGTGACACTTTTCACGGTGACAGTTCCCATGGTGACAGTGCCCAGGGTGACAGTGTCCATGGTGACAGTGCTCATGGTGAGAGTGCTCATGGAAAGATTGCACATGGTGACAGTGCTCATTGTGATAGTGCTCATGGTGATACTGCACATTGTGACACTGCCCATGGTTATAGTCTCCATGGTGAAGGCAATCAAAGTAATAGTTCCCATGGTGACCGTGATCATGGTGACAGTGCTCATGGTGACAGAGCCCATGGTGACAGTTCCAATGCTGACTGTGCCCATGGCGACACTGATCATGGTGACACTGATCAAGGTGATAGTGCCCATGGTGACTGGGCCCATGGTGACAGTGGCAAGGCTGACAGTGCCCATGATGATAGTTCTCATGGTGATAATGCTCATAGTGACAGTGCCCATGGTGATAGTGCTCATGGTGACAGTTCCCATGGTGACAGTGCTCATGGTGTTAGTGTCCATGGTGACAGTGCTAAGGGTGACAATGCCCATGGTGACAGTGCTCATGCTGATAGTGCCCGATATGAGAGTCCCATGGTTATAATCTGAAAGGTCACTGCAATCACGGTAATAGTGCCCATCGTAACCGTACCCATGGTGATAGTGCCCATTGTGACAGTCCCAAGGTTATAGTCTCCATGTTGACCGCTACCACGGGAATAGTGCCCATGGTGACCGTGCTCATGGTGACAGTGCTCTTGGTGACAATTACCATGGTGGCAATGCTCAAGGTAATAGTGCTCATGGTGACTGTGGTCATGGTGACACTGCTCAAGGTGATATTGCCCATGGTGACTGGGCCCATGGTGACAGTGCTCCAGGAGACAGAGCCCATGTTGGCAGTGGCAATGCTGACACTGCCCATGGTGACAGTTCTCATGGTGATATTGCTCATAGTGATAGTTCCCATGGTGAGAGTGCCCTTGGTGACAGTTCTCATGGTGACAGTGCTCAAGGATATAGTGCCGATTTGGACAGTCCCATGGTTATAGTCTCCATGGTGACCGCAATCAAGGTAATAGTGCACACGGTGACTGTGCTCATGGTGACAATGGTCATGGTGACCGTGCTCATGCTGAGAGTGTTCATGGCGACAGTGTACTTGGTGACAGTGTTCATGGTGACTGTGCTCATCGTCATAATGCTCAAAGTGAAAGTGCTCTTAGTGAAATATACTGTGGTGACAGTACCCATAGTGATAGTACCCTTTGTGACACTTTTCACGGTGACAGTTCCCATGGTGACAGTGCCCATGGTGACAGTGTCCATGGTGACAGTGCTCATGGTGATACTGCCTCTTGTGACACTGCCCATGGATATAGTCTCCATGGTGACCGCAATCACAGTAATAGTGCGCATGGTGACTGTGATCATGGTGACAGTGGTCATGCTGACAGAGCCAGGGTCCATTGTTACAATGCCCAATGTGACAGTGCTCATGGTGACAGTGACTATGGTTACAATGCTCATGGTCACAGTGCTCATTGTGATAGTGCCCATTGTGACATTCCCATGCTTATAGTCTCCATGGTAACCACAGTCATGGAAATAGTGCCCATGGTGACAGTGCTCATGGCGACAGTGCCCATAGTGAGAGTGCCCATGGCAACAGTGCCCATGGCAACAGTGCTCATGGTGACAGTACCCAAGGTGAAAATGCCCATGGTGACAATGCCCATGGTGACCGTGTCCATTGTGACCGTTCACATGGTTATAATCACATTGGTGACCGCAATCACGGTAATAGTGCCCATTGTGACCGTTATCATGGTGACAATGCTCACGGTGACAGTGCCCATGGAAACAGTGCTCATTGTGACAGAGCTCATTGTAATATTGCTCATGGTGATAGTGCCCATGGTGACTGGGCACATGGTGACAGTGCTCATGGTGACAGTGGCAATGCTGACAGTGCCGATGGAGACAGTTCTCATGGTAATATTGCTCATAGTGACAGTGCCCATGGTGAAAGTGCTCATGGTGACAGAGCCCATGGTGATAGGGCCGATTGTGACACTGCCCAATGTGACAGTGCTCATGGTGACAATGACCGTGGTCACAGTGCTCCTGGTGATAATTCCCAGTGTGACATTCCCATGCTTATATTCTCCATGGTAACCGTAACCACGGAAATAGTCCCCAAGGTGATCGTGCTCATGGTGACAGTGCTCATGGTGACAGTGCCTCTGGTGACAGTGCTCATGGCAACAGTGCCCAAAGTGACAGTACTCATGGTAACAGTGCCCATTGTGACAGTGTCCATGTTTATATTGTCCATGGTGACCGCTTTCACTCTTATAGTGCACACGGTGACCGTGCTCATGGTGATAGTGCTAACGGTGACAATAACCATGGTGACAGTGTCCACGGTGACAGTGCTCATGGTGATAGTGTCCATGGTGATAGTGTCCATGGTGCCAGTGCCCATGGTGACAGTGCTCATGCTGATAGTGCCCGATGTGAGAGTCCCATGCTTATAATCTACATGGTCACTGCCATCACGGTAATAGGGCCCATCGTAACCGTCCCCAGGGTGATAGTGCCCATTGTGACAGTCCCATGGTAATAGTCTCCATGGTGACCGCTACCACGGTAATAGTGCCCATGGTGACCGTGCTCATGGTAACAGTGCTCATGGTGACAATTCCCATGGTGACAATCTTCATGGTAATAGTGTTCATGGTGACTGTGGTCATGGTGAGAGTGCCAATGGTGACAGTGCTCATCGTTCAGTACCCATGGTGACATTGCTCATGCTGATAGTGCTCATGGTGACAGTGCCCATGGTGACAGTTCCCATTGTGACACTGCCCAGTGTGACAGTGCTCATGGTGACAGTGACCATGGTCACAGTGCTCATGGTGATAGTGCCCATGGTGACAGTGCTCATAGTGACAGAGCGCATGGCGACAGTGCCCATAGTCACAATGCTCACAGTGAAACTGGTCTTTGTGAAATATACGGTGGTGACAGTACCCATAGTGATATTATCCTTTGTGACCCTTTTAACGGTGACAGTTCCCATGGTGACAGTCCCCAGGGTGACAGTGTCCACGGTGACAGTGCTCATGGTGACAGTGCTCATGGAAAGATTGCTCATGGTGACAGTGCTCATTGTGATAGTGCTCATGGTGATACTGCACAGTGTGACACTGCCCATGGTTATAGTCTCCATGGTGACCGCAATCAAAGTAATAGTTCCCATGGTGACCGTGATCATGGTGACAGTGTTCATGGTGACAGAGCCCATGGTGACAGTTCCAATGCTGACTGTGCCCATGGCGACACTGATCATGGTGACACTGATCAAGGAGATAGTGCCCATGGTGACTGGGCCCATGGTGACAGTGGCAAGGCTGACAGTGCCCATGATGACAGTTCTCATGGTGATATTGCTCATAGTGACAGTGCCCATGGTGATAGTGCTCATGGTGACAGTTCCCATGGTAACAGTGCTCATGGTGTTAGTGTCCATGGTGACAGTGCTAAGGGTGACAATGTCCATGGTGACAGTGCTCATGCTGATAGTGCCCGATGTGAGAGTACCATGGTTATAATCTGAAAGGTCACTGCCATCACGGTAATAGTGCCCATCGTAACCGTACCCATGGTGATAGTGCCCATTGTGACAGTCCCAAGGTTATAGTCTCCATGTTGACCGCTACCACGGGAATAGTGCCCATGGTGACCGTGCTCATGGTGACAGTGCTCTTGGTGACAATTCCCATGGTGGCAATGCTCATGGTAATTGTGCTCATGGTGACTGTGGTCATGGTGACACCGCTCAAGGTGATATTGCCCATGTGACTGGGCCCATGGTGACAGTGCTCCAGGTGACAGACCCCATGTTGACAGTGGCAATGCTGACACTGCCCATGGTGACAGTTCTCATGGTGATATTGCTCATAGTGATAGTTCCCATGGTGACAGTGCCCTTGGTGACAGTTCTCATGGTGACAGTGCCCATTGTGACAGTGTCCATGTTTATACTGTCCATGGTGACCACATTCACTGTTGTAGTGCACACGGTGACCGTGCTCATGGTGATAGTGCGAATGGTAACACTAACCATGGTGACAGTGGCCACGGTGACAGTGCTCATGGTGATCGTGTCCATGAAGACAGTACTCAGGGAGAAAGTGCTCATGGTGACAGTGCTCATGCTGATAGTGCCCGGTGTGAGAGTCCCATGGTTATAATCTCCATGGTCACTGCAATCACGGTAATAGTGCCCATCGTAACCGTACCCATGGTGATAGTGCCCATTGTGACAGTCCCATGGTTATAGTCTCCATGGTAACCGCTACCACGGTAATAATGCCCATGGTGACCGTGCTCATGGTGACAGTGCTCTGTTGACAATTCCCATGGTGACAATGCTCATGGTAATAGTGCTCATGGTGACTGTGGTCATGGTGACAATGCACATGGTAATAGTGTTCATGGTGACTGTGGTCATGGTGACAGTGCCAATGGTGACAGTGCTCATGGTTAAGTGGCCATGGTGACATTGCTCATGCTGATAGTGCTCATGGTGACAGTGCCCATGGTGACAGTTTCCATTGTGACACTGCCCAATGTCACAGTGCTCATGGTGACAGTGACCAGGCTCACAGTGCTCATGGTGATAGTGCCCATTGTGACATTCCCATGCTTATAGTCTCCATGGTAAGTGGAATCACGGAAATAGTGCCCATGGTGACAGTGCTCATGGCGACAGTGCCCATAGTGAGAGTGCCCATGGCGACAGTCCCCATGGCAACGGTGCTCATGGTGGTAGTGCCCATGGTGCAACGGCTCATGGTGATAGTACCCATGTTGAGAATGCCCATGGTGACAATGCCCATGGTGAAAGTGTCCATGGTGACAGTGCTCATGTTGATACTGCCTCTTGTGACACTGCACATGGTTATAGTCTCCATGGTGACCGCAATCACAGTTAGAGGGGCCATGGTGACTGTGATCATGGTGACAGTGCTCATGGTGACAGAGCCCATGGTGATAGTTCCAAGGCAGACAGTGCCCATGGTGACAGTTCTAATGGTGGTAGTGCTCATGGTAACATTGCCCATGGTGACATTGCTCATGGTGACAGAGCCCATGGTGACAGGGTCCATTGTTACACTGCCCAATGTGACAGTGCTCTTGGTGACAGTGACTATGGTTACAATGCTCATGGTCACAGTGCCCTTTGTGATGGTGCCCATTGTGACATTCCCATGCCTACAGTCTCCATGGTAACCGCAATCACAGAAATAGTGCCCATGGTGACCGTGCTCATGGTGACAGTGCTCATGGTAACAGTGGCAATGGTGAAAGTGCTCTTGGCGACCGTGCCCATAGTGAGAGTGCCCCTGGCAACAGTGTTCATGGTGATAGTGCCCATAGTGACAGTATTCATGGTGACAGTGCTCATGTTCACAATGCTCACAGTGCAAGTGCTCTTAGTGAAATATACTGTGGTGACAGTACCCATAGTGATAGTACCCTTTGTGACCCTTTTCACGGTGACAGTTCCCATGGTGACAGTGCCCATGGTGACAATGCTCATGGTAATAGTGCTCATGGTGACTGTGGTCATGGTGACAGTGCCAATGGTGACAGTGCTCCTGGTTAAGTGCCCATGGTGACATTGCTCATGCTGACAGTGCTCATGGTGACAGTGCTCTTGGTGACAGTGCCCATGGTGACAGTTCCCATTGTGACACTGCCCAATGTGACAGTGCTCATGGTAACAGTGTCCATGGTCACAGTGCTCATGGTCACAGTGCTCATGGGGATAGTGCCCATTGTGACATTCCCATGTATATACTCTACATGATAACCACAGTCACGGAAATAGTGGCATGGTGACCATGCTCATGGTGACATTTCTCATTGTAACAGTGCCCATGGTGACAGTACTCACAGTGACAGTGCTCATGGCGACAGTTCCCATAGTGAGAGTTCCCCTGGCAACAGTGCTCATGGTGATAGTGCCCATGGTGACAGTACTCATAGTGAAACTGTTCATGGTGATAGTGCTCATGGTCACAATGCTGACAGTGAAAGTGCTCTTAGTGAAATATACTGTGGTGACATTACCACATTACCCATAGTGATAGTACCCTTTGTGACTCTTTTCACGGTGACAGTTCCCATGGTGACAGTTACCATGGTGACAGTGTCCATGGTGACACTGCTCTGGTGACAGTGCTCATTTTGATAGTGCTCATGGTGATACTGCCCATTGCGACACTGCCCATGGTTATAGTCTCCATGGTGACCGCAATCACAGTAATAGTGTGCTCATGGTGACCGTGATCATGGTGACAGTGCTCATGGTGACAGAGCCGATAGTGACAGGGCCCATTGTTACACTGCCCAATGTGACAGTGCTCATGGTGACAGTGACTATGGTCACAGTGCTCATTGTGATAGTGCCCATTGAGACATTCCCATGCTTATACACTCCATGGTAACCGCAATCACGGAAATAGTGCCCATGGTGACAGTGCTCATGGCGACAGTGCCCTTTGTGAGAGTGCCCATGGCAACAGTGGCCATGGCAACAGTGCTCATGGTGATACTGCCTATTGTGACCGTGCTCATAGTGATAGTGTTCATGGTGAGAGTGATGAGAGTGATAGTACCCATGGTGACAGTGCTTATGGTGACAGTGCCCATGGTGAGAGTGCTCATGGCGATCGTGCTCATGGTGATAGTGCCCATTGTGACAGTGCCCATGGTTATAGTCTCCATGGTGACGGTAATCACAGTAATATTGCCCTTAGTTACCCTTGTGATCTTGATATTGCTCATGGTGACAGTGCCGATGTTGATAGTGCTTATGGTGACAGTGCCCATTGTGGCAGTGCTCATGGTGATAATGCCCATGGTGAGAGTTCTCATGGCGACAGTGCCCATGGTGACAGTGCTCAAGGTGACAGTGCCTACGGTGAGAGTGCTCATGGTGACAGAGTCAATGGTGAGGGTGCTCATGGTTACAGTGCCCTTGGTGACTGTGCCCATTGTGACAGAGTCCATGTTTATATTGTCCATTGTGACCGCAATCACTGTTATAGTGCACATGGTGACGGTGCTCATGGTGCTAGTGCTAATGGTGACAATACCCATGGTGACAATGTCCACGGTGACAGTGCTCATGGTGATAGTGTCCATGGTGACAGTGCTCGTCGTGACAGTGTTCATGCTGATAGTGCCCGATGTGAAAATCCCATGGTTATAATCTACATGGTCACTGCTATCACGGTAATAGGGCCCATCGTAACCATACCCATGGTGATAGTGCCCATTGTGACAGTCCCATGGTTATAGTCTCCATGGTGACCGCTACCACGGTAATATGGAACACGGTGACCATGCTCATGGTGACAGTGCTCATGGTGACAATTCCCATGGTGACAATGCTCATGGTAATAGTGCTCATGATGACTGTGGTCATGGTGACAGTGCCAATGGTGACAGTGCTCATGGTTCAGTGCCCATGGTGACATTGCTCATGCTGACAGTGCTCATGGTGACAGTGCTCTTGGTGACAGTGCCCATGGTGACAGTTCACATTGTGACACTGCCCAATGTGACAGTGCTCATGTTAACAGTGTCCATGGTCACAGTGCTCATGGGGATAGTGCTCATTGTGACATTCCCATGTATATACTCTCCATGATAACCACAGTCACGGAAATAGTGCCCATGGTGACCGTGCCCATGGTGACAGTTCTCATGGTAACAGTGCCCATGGTGACAGTACTCACAGTGACAGTGCTCATGGCGACAGTTCCCATAGTGAGAGTTCCCCTGGCAACAGTGCGTATGGTGATAGTGCCCATGGTGACAGTACTCATGGTGAAACTGTTCATGGTGATAGTGCGCATGGTCACAATGCTGACAGTGAAAGTGCTCTTAGTGAAATATACTGTGGTGACATTACCCATAGTGATAGTACCCTTTGTGACTCTTTTCACGGTGACAGTTCCCATGGTGACAGTGCCCATGGTGACAGTGTCCATGGTGACAGTGCTCATGGTGACAGTGCTCATTGTGATAGTGCTCATGGTGATACTGCCCATTGTGACACTGCCCATGGTTATAGTCTCCATGGTGACCGCAATCACAGTAATATTGCCCATGGTGCCCGTGATCATGGTGACAGTGCTCATGGTGACAGAGCCCATGGTGACAGTTCCAATGCTGACAGTGCCCATGGTGACAGTTCTAATGGTGATAGTGCTCATGGTAACAGTGCCCATGGTGACATTGCTCATGGTGACAGAGCCCATGGTGACAGGGTCCATTGTTACACTGCCCAATGTGACAGTGCTCTTGGTGACAGTGACTATGGTCACAATGCTCATGGTCACAGTGCTCATTGTGATAGTGCCCATTGTGACATTCCCATGCTTATAGTCTCCATGGTAAGTGGAATCACGGAAATAGTGCCCATGGTGACAGTGCTCATGGCGACAGTGCCCATAGTGAGAGTGCCCATGGCGACAGTGCTCATGGTGAGAGTGCCCATGGTGAAACTGCTCATGGTGACAGTACCCATGGTGAGAATGCCCATGGTGACAATGCCCATGGTGAGAATGTCCATTGTGACAGTTCACATGGTTATAATCTCCATGGTGACCGCAATCACGGTAATAGTGCCCATTGTGACCGTTATCATGGTGACAATGCTGATGGTGACAGTGCCCGTGGAAACAATGCTCATGGTGACAGTGCTCATTGTGATAGTGCTCATGGTGATAGTGCCCATGGCGACTGGGCACATGTTGACAGTGCTCATGGTGACAGTGCCCATGGTGACAGTTCTCATGGTGATATTTCTCATAGTGACAGTGCCCATGGTGATAGTGCTCTTGGTGAGAGTGCCCATGGTGACAGTGCTCATGGTGACAGAGCCCATGGTGATAGGGCCGATTGTGACACTGCCCAATGTGACAGTGCTCATGGTGAAAATGTCCATGGTCACAGTGCTCATGGTCATAGCGCTCCTGGTGATAGTTCCCATTGTGACATTCCCATGCTTAGATTCTCCATGGTAACCGCAACCACGGAAATAGTGCCCATGGTGATCGTGCTCATGGTTACAGTGCTCATGGCGACAGTGCCCATAGTGACAGTTCTCAAGGTGACAGTGCCCATTGTGACAGTGTCCATGTTTATACTGTCCATGGTGACCACATTCACTGTTGTAGTGCACACGGTGACCGTGCTCATGGTGATAGTGCGAATGGTGACATTAACCATGGTGACAGTGGCCACGGTGAGAGTGCTCATGGTGATCGTGTCCATGGAGACAGTACTCAGGGTGAAAGTGCCCATGGTGACAGTGCTCATGCTGATAGTGCCCGATGTGAGAGTCCCATGGTTATAATCTCCAGGGTCACTGCAATCACGGTAATAGTGCCCATCATAACCATACCCATGGTGATAGTGCCCATTGTGACAGTCCCATGGTTATAGTCTCCATGGTAACCGCTACCACTGTAATAATGCCCATGGTGACCGTGCTCATGGTGACAGTGCTCTGTTGACAATTCCCATGGTGACAATGCTCATGGTAATAGTGCTCATGGTGACTGTGGTCATGGTGACAATGCACATGGTAATAGTGTTCATGGTGACTGTGGTCATGGTGACAGTGCCAATGGTGACAGTGCTCATGGTTAAGTGCCCATGGTGACAATGCTCATGCTGATAGTGCTCATGGTGACAGTGCCCATGGTGACAGTTTCCATTGTGACACTGCCCAATGTCACAGTGCTCATTGTGACAGTGACCAGGCTCACAGTGCTCATGGTGATAGTGCCCATTGTGACATTCCCATCCTTATAGTCTCCACGGTAACCGCAATCACAGAAATAGTGCCCATGGTGACCGTGCTCATGGTGACAGTGCTCATGGTAACAGTGCCCATGGTGACAGTGCTCATAGTGACAGTGCTCATGGCGACAATGCCCATAGTGAGAGTGCCCCTGGAAACAGTGCTCATGGTGATGGTACTCATGGTGACAGTACTCATGGTGACAGTGTTCATGGTGATAGTGCTCATGGTCGCAATGCTCACAGTGAAAGTGCTCTTTGTGAAATATACTGTGGTGACATTACCCATAGTGATATGACCCTTTGTGACACTTTTCACGGTGAGAGTTCCCATGGTGACAGTGCCCATGGTGACAGTGTCCATGGTGACAGTGCTCATGGTGACAGTGCTCATGGTGACCGTGCTCATGGAAAGATTGCTCATGGTGACAGTGCTCATTGTGATAGTGCTCATGGTGATACTGCCCATTGCGACACTGCCCATGGTTATAGCTTCCATGGTGACCGCAATCACAGTAATAGTGTGCTCATGGTGACCGTGATCATGGTGACAGTGCTCATGGTGACAGAGCCGATGGTGACAGGGCCCATTGTTACACTGCCCAATGTGACAGTGCTCATGGTGACAGTGACTATGGTCACAGTGCTCATTGTGATAGTGCCCATTGAGACATTCCCATGCTTATACACTCCATGGTAACCGCAATCACGGAAATAGTGCCCATGGTGACAGTGCTCATGGCGACAGTGCCCTTTGTGAGAGTGCCCATGGCAACAGTGGCCATGGCAACAGTGCTCATGGTGATACTGCCTATTGTGACCGTGCTCATAGTGATAGTGTTCATGGTGAGAGTGATGAGAGTGATAGTACCCATGGTGACAGTGCTTATGGTGACAGTGCCCATGATGACAGTTCTCATGGTGATATTGCTCATAGTGACAGTGCCCATGGTGATAGTGCTCATGGTGACAGTTCCCATGGTAACAGTGCTCATGGTGATAGTGTCCATGGTGACAGTGCTAAGGGTGACAATGCCCATGGTGACAGTGCTCATGCTGATAGTGCCCGATGTGAGAGTCCCATGGTTATAATCTGAAAGGTCACTGCAATCACGGTAATAGTGCCCATCGTAACCGTACCCATGGTGATAGTGCCCATTGTGACAGTCCCAAGGTTATAGTCTCCATGTTGACCGCTACCACGGGAATAGTGCCCATGGTGACCGTGCTCATGGTGACAGTGCTCTTGGTGACAATTACCATGGTGGCAATGCTCAAGGTAATAGTGCTCATGGTGACTGTGGTCATGGTGACACTGCTCAAGGTGATATTGCCCATGGTGACTGGGCCCATGGTGACAGTGCTCCAGGTGACAGACCCCATGTTGACAGTGGCAATGCTGACACTGCCCATGGTGACAGTTCTCATGGTGATATTGCTCATAGTGATAGTTCCCATGGTGACCGTGCCCTTGGTGACAGTTCTCATGGTGACAGTGCTCAAGGATATAGTGCCGATTTTGACAGTCCCATGGTTATAGTCTCCATGGTGACCGCAATCAAGGTAATAGTGCACACGGTGACTGTGCTCATGGTGACAATGGCCATGGTGACCGTGCTCATGCTGAGAGTGTTCATGGTGACAGTGTACTTGGTGACAGTGTTCATGGTGACTGTGCTCATCGTCATAATGCTCAAAGTGAAAGTGCTCTTAGTGAAATATACTGTGGTGACAGTACCCATAGTGATAGTACACTTTGTGACACTTTTCATGGTGACAATTCCCATGGTGACAGTGCCCATGGTGACAGTGTCCATGGTGACAGTGCTCACGGTGATACTGCCTCTTGTGACACTGCCCATGGTTATAGTCTCCATGGTGACCGCAATCACAGTAATAGTGCGCATGGTGACTGTGATCATGGTGACAGTGGTCATGCTGACAGAGCCCATGGTGACAGTTCCAATGCTGACAGTGCCCATGGTGACAGTGCCCATGGTGACAGTGCTCATGGTGACAGAGCCCATGGTGATAGGGCCGATTGTGACACTGCCCAATGTGACAGTGCTCATGGTGACAATGACCATGGTCACAGTGCTCATGGTCACAGTTCTCCTGGTGATAGTTCCCATTGTGACATTCCCATGCTTAGATTCTCCATGGTAACCGCAACCACGGAAATAGTGCCCATGGTGATCGTGCTCATGGTTACAGTTCTCAAGGCGACAGTGCCCATAGTTACAGTTCTCAAGGTGACAGTGCCCATTGTGACAGTGTCCATGTTTATACTGTCCATGGTGGCCACATTCACTGTTGTAGTGCACACGGTGACCGTGCTCATGGTGATAGTGCGAATGGTGACACTAACCATGGTGACAGTGGCCACGGTGACAGTGCTCATGGTGATCGTGACGGTGGAGACAGTACTCAGGGTGAAAGTGCCCATGGTGACAGTGCTCATGCTGATAGTGCCCGGTGTGAGAGTCCCATGGTTATAATCTCCATGGTCACTGCAATCACGGTAATAGTGCCCATCGTAACCGTACCCATGGTGATAGTGCCCATTGTGACAGTCCCATGGTTATAGTCTCCATGGTAACCGCTACTACGGTAATAATGCCCATGGTGACCGTGCTCATGGTGACAGTGCTCTGTTGACAATTCCCATGGTGACAATGCTCATGGTAATAGTGCTCATGGTGACTGTGGTCATGGTGACAATGCACATGGTAATAGTGTTCATGGTGACTGTGGTCATGGTGACAGTGCCAATGGTGACAGTGCTCATGGTTAAGTGGCCATGGTGACATTGCTCATGCTGATAGTGCTCATGGTGACAGTGCCCATGGTGACAGTTTCCATTGTGACACTGCCCAATGTCACAGTGCTCATGGTGACAGTGACCAGGCTCACAGTGCTCATGGTGATAGTGCCCATTGTGACATTCCCATTCTTATAGTCTCCAAGGTAACCGCAATCACGGAAATAGTGCCCATGGTGACCGTGCTCATGGTGACAGTGCTCATGGTAACAGTGCCCATGGTGACAGTGCTCATAGTGACAGTGCTCATGGCGACAGTGCCCATAGTGAGAGTGGCCCTGGAAACAGTGCTCATGGTGATAGTACTCATGGTGACAGTACTCATGGTGACAGTGTTCATGGTGATACTGCTCATGGTCGCAATGCTCACAGTGAAAGTGCTCTTTCTGAAATATACTGTGGTGACATTACCCATAGTGATATGACCCTTTGTGACACTTTTCACGGTGACAGTTCCCATGGTGACAGTGCTCATGGTGACAGTGCTCATGGTGACCGTGCTCATGGAAAGATTGCTCATGGTGACAGTGCTCATTGTGATAGTGCTCATGGTGATACTGCACATTGTGACACTGCCGAGGGTTATAGTCTCCATGGTGACCGCAATCAGTGTGATAGTTCCCATGGGGACTGGGCACATGGTGACAGTGCCCATGGTGACATTTCTCATGGTGATATTGTTCATAGTGACAATGCCCATGGTGATAGTTGTCATGGTGACAGTGCCCATGGTGACAGTGCTCATGGTGACAGAGCCCATGGCGACAGGCCCGATTGTGACACTGCCCAATGTGACATGGTCACATTGGTCATGGTCACAGTGCTCCTAGTGATAGTTCCCATTGTGACATTCCCATGCTTATATTCTCCATGGTAACTGTAACCACGGAAATAGTGTCCATGGTGATCATGCTCATGGTGACAGTGCTCATGGTGACAGTGCTCATGGCGACAGTGCCCATAGTGACAGTGCTCATGGCGACAGTGCCCATTGTGACAGTGTCCATGTTTATATTGTCCATGGTGACCGCCATCACTGTTAGAGTGCACACGGTGACCGTGCTCATGGTGATAGTGTTAATGGTGACAATTACCATCATGACAGTGTCCACGGTGACAGTGCTCAAAGCGATCATTTCCATGGTAACAGTGCTCAGTGTGACAGTGCCCATGGTGACAGTGACCATGGTCACAGTGCTCATGGTGATAGTGCCCATGGTGACAGTGCTCATAGTGACAGAGCTCATGGCGACAGTGCCCATAGTCACAATGCTCACAGTGAAAGTGGTCTTTGTGAAATATACAGTGGTGACAGTACCCATAGTGATATTATCCTTTGTTACACTTTTCACGGTGACAGTTCCCATGGTGACAGTGCCCAGGGTGACAGTGTCCATGGTGACAGTGCTCATGGTGAGAGTGCTCATGGAAAGATTGCTCATGGTGACAGTGCTCATTGTGATAGTGCTCATGGTGATACTGCACATTGTGACACTGCCCATGGTTATAGTCTCCATGGTGACCGCAATCAAAGTAATTGTTCCCATGGTGACCGTGATCATGGTGACAGTGCTCATGGTGACAGAGCCCATGGTGACATTTCCAATGCTGACTGTGCCCATGGCGACACTGATCATGGTGACACTGATCAAGGTGATAGTGCCCATGGTGACTGGGCCCATGGTGACAGTGGCAAGGCTGACAGTGCCCATGATGACAGTTCTCATGGTGATATTGCTCATAGTGACAGTGCCCATGGTGATAGTGCTCATGGTGACAGTTCCCATGGTGACAGTGCTCATGGTGATAGTGTCCATGGTGAAAGTGCTAAGGGTGACAGTGCCCATGGTGACAGTGCTCATGCTGATAGTGCCCGATGTGAGAGTCCCATGGTTATAATCTGAAAGGTCACTGCAATCACGGTAATAGTGCCCATCGTAACCGTACCCATGGTGATAGTGCCCATTGTGACAGTCCCAAGGTTATAGTCTCCATGTTGACCGCTACCACGGGAATAGTGCCCATGGTGACCGTGCTCATGGTGAGAGTGCTCATGGTGACTATTCCCATGGTGGCAATGCTCATGGTAATAGTGCTCATGGTGACTGTGGTCATGGTGACACTGCTCAAGGTGATATTGCCCATGGTGACTGGGCCCATGGTGACAGTGCTCCAGGTGACAGACCCCATGTTGACAGTGGCAATGCTGACACTGCCCATGGTGACAGTTCTCATGGTGATATTGCTCATAGTGATAGTTCCCATGGTGACAGTGCCCTTGGTGACAGTTCTCATGGTGACAGTGCTCAAGGATATAGTGCCGATTTGGACAATCCCATGGTTATAGTCTCCATGGTGACCGCAATCAAGGTAATAGTGCACACGGTGACTGTGCTCATGGTGACAATGGCCATGGTGACCGTGCTCATGCTGAGAGTGTTCATGGTGACAGTGTACTTGGTGAGAGTGCTCATCATCATAATGCTCAAAGTGAAAGTGCTCTTAGTGAAATATACTGTGGTGACAGTACCCATAGTGATAGTACCCTTTGTGACACTATTCACGGTGACAGTTCCCATGGTGAGAGTGCGCATGGTGACAGTGTCCATGGTGACAGGGCTCACGGTGATACTGCCTCTTGTGACACTGCCCATGGTTAAAGTCTCCATGGTGACAGCAATCACAGTAATAGTGCGGATGGTGACTGTGATCATGGTGACAGTGGTCATGCTGACAGAGCCCATGGTGACAGTTCCAATGCTGACAGTGCCCATGGCGACAGTGCCCATGGTGACAGTGCTCATGGTGATAGTGCCCATGGTGAAACTGCTCATGGTGATAGTACCTATGTTGAGAATGCCCATGGTGACAATGCCCATGGTGAAAGTGTCCATGGTGACAGTGCTCATGTTGATACTGCCTCTTGTGACACTGCACATGGTTATAGTCTCCATGGTGACCGCAATCACAGTTAGAGTGGCCATGGTGACTGTGATCATGGTGACAGTGCTCATGGTGACAGAGCCCATGGTGATAGTTCCAAGGCGGACAGTGCCCATGGTGACAGTTCTAATGGTGGTAGTGCTCATGGTAACATTGCCCATGGTGACATTGCTCATGGTGACAGAGACCATGGTGACAGGGTCCATTGTTACACTGCTCAATGTGACAGTGCTCTTGGTGACAGTGACTATGGTTACAATGCTCATGGTCACAGTGCCCTTTGTGATGGTGCCCATTGTGACATTCCCATGCCTATAGTCTCCATGGTAACCGCAATCACAGAAATAGTGCCCATGGTGACCGTGCTCATGGTGACAGTGCTCATGGTAACAGTGGCAATGGTGAAAGTGCTCTTGGCGACCGTGCCCATAGTGAGAGTGCCCCTGTCAACAGTGTTCAAGGTGATAGTGCCCATATTGACAGTATTCATGGTGACAGTGCTCATGGTCACAATGCTCACAGTGCAAGTGCTCTTAGTGAAATATACTGTGGTGACAGTACCCATAGTGATAGTACCCTTTGTGACCCTTTTCACGGTGACAGTTCCCATGGTGACAGTGCCCATGGTAACAGTGTCCATGGTGACAGTGCTCATGGTGACAGTGCCCATGGTGAGAGTTCCAATGATGACAATGCCTTTGGTGACAGTTCTCATGGTGATAGTGCTCATGGTCACAGTGCCCATGGCGAAAGTGCTCATGGTGACCATGCTCAAGTTGATAGTGCCCATGGTAAATGGGCCCATGGTGACAGTGCTCATGGTGACAGCGGCAATGCTGACAGTGCTCATGGTGACAGTTCTGATGGTGACAGAGCCCATGGTGACAGTGCTCATGGTGAGAGTGTTCATGGAGCCAGTGTACTTTCTCACAGTGTTCAAGGTGCCCGTGCTCATGGTCACAATGCTCACAGTGATAATGCTCTTAGTGAAATATACCATGCTGACAGTACGCATGGTAATAGTACCCATTGGGACAGAGTTCACGGTGACAGTTCCCTTGGTGAGAGGGCTCATGGTGAAAGTGCCCATGGTAACAGTGCTCATGGTGTCAGTGCTAATGGTGAGAGTTCTCGTGATAAAGCCCTTTGTGAGAGGGCCGATGGTTATAGTCACCATGGTGACCGCAATCTCGGTGAAAATGCCCATGGAGACCGTGCTCATGGTGATAGTGCTCATGGTAATAGTACCAATGGTGACGGTTCCCAAAGTGACAGTGCTCATGGTGACAGTACCCATGGTTATATTGCCTACGGTGACAGTGCCCATGGTGACAATTATCACAGTGATAGTTCCCCTTTTGATAGTGCTCATGGTTAGAGTGCTCATGGTGACAGTGCCCACGGTGACAGTGCTCATGGTGAGAGTGCCCGTTGTGACAGTGTCCATGGTTATATTCACCATGTTGACCGCAATCATGGTAATAGTGCCCGTGGTGACAATGCCCATGGTGACAGTGCTCGTGGTGACAGTGCCCATGGAAACAGTGTTCATGGGGAGTGTGTTCATGGTGATAGTGCTCATGGTCACAATGCTCACAGTGAAAGTGCTCTTTGTGAAATATACTGTGGTGACAGTACCCATAGTGATATTATCCTTTGTGACACTTTTCACGGTGACAGTTCCCATGGTGACAGTGCCCATGGTGACAATGCTCATGGTAATAGTGCTCATGGTGACTGTGGTCATGGTGACAGTGCCAATGGTGACAGTGCTCCTGGTTAAGTGCCCATGGTGACATTGCTCATGCTGACAGTGCTCATGGTGACATTGCTCTTGGTGACAGTGCCCATGGTGACAGTTCCCATTGTGACACTGCCCAATGTGACAGTGCTCATGGTAACAGTGTCCATGGTCACAGTGCTCATGGTCACAGTGCTCATGGGGATAGTGCCCATTGTGACATTCCCATGTATATACTCTCCATGATAACCACAGTCACCGAAATAGGGCCCATGGTGACCGTGCTCATGGTGACAGTTCTCATGGTAACAGTGCCCATGGTGACAGTACTCACAGTGACAGTGCTCATGGCGACAGTTCCCATAGTGAGAGTTCCCCTGGCAACAGTGCTCATGGTGATAGTGCCCATGGTGACAGTACTCATGGTGAAACTGTTCATGGTGATAGTGCTCATGGTCACAATGCTGACAGTGAAAGTGCTCTTAGTGAAATATACTGTGGTGACATTACCCATAGTGATAGTACCCTTTGTGACTCTTTTCACGGTGACAGTTCCCATGGTGACAGTGCCCATGGTGACAGTGTCCATGGTGACAGTGCTCATGGTGACAGTGCTCATTGTGATAGTGCTCATGGTGATACTGCCCATTGTGACACTGCCCATGGTTATAGTCTCCATGGTGACCGCAATCGCAGTAATATTGCCCATTGTGCCCGTGATCATGGTGACTGTGCTCATGGTGACAGAGCCCATGGTGACAGTTCCAATGCTGACAGTACCCATGGTGACAGTTCTAATGGTGAGAGTGCTCATGGTAACAGTGCCCATGGTGACATTGCTCATGGTGACAGAGCCCATGGTGACAGGGTCCATTGTTACACTGCCCAATGTGACAGTGCTCTTGGTGACAGTGACTATGGTCAAAATGCTCATGGTCACAGTGCTCATTGTGATAGTGCCCATTGTGACATTCCCATGCTTATAGTCTCCATGGTAAGTGGAATCACGGAAATAGTGCCCATAGTGACAGTGCTCATGGCGACAGTGCCCATAGTGAGAGTGCCCATGGCGACAGTGCTCATGGTGAGAGTGCCCATGGTGAAACTGCTCATGGTGACAGTACTCATGGTGAGAATGCCCATGGTGACAATGCCCATGGTGAGAATGTCCATTGTGACAGTTCACATGGTTATAATCTCCATGGTGACCGCAATCACGGTAATAGTGCCCATTGTGACCGTTATCATGGTGACAATGCTCATGGTGACAGTGCCCGTGGAAACAGTGCTCATGGTGACAGTGCTCATTGTGATAGTGCTCATGGTGATAGTGCCCATGGCGACTGGGCGCATGTTGACAGTGCTCATGGTGACAGTGCCCATGGTGACAGTTCTCATGGTGATATTTCTCATAGTGACAGTGCCCATGGTGATAGTGCTCTTGGTGAGAGTGCCCATGGTGACAGTGCTCATGGTGACAGAGCCCATGGTGATAGGGCCGATTGTGACACTGCCCAATGTGACAGTGCTCATGGTGAAAATTTCCATGGTCACAGTGCTCATGGTCACAGTGCTCCTGGTGATAGTTCCCATTGTGACATTCCCATGCTTAGATTCTCCATGGTAACCGCAACCACGGAAATAGTGCCCATGGTGATCGTGCTCATGGTTACAGTGCTCATGGCGACAGTGCCCATAGTGACAGTTCTCAAGGTGACAGTGCCCATTGTGACAGTGTCCATGTTTATACTGTCCATGGTGACCACATTCACTGTTATAGTGCACACGGTGACCGTGCTCATGGTGATAGTGCGAATGGTAACACTAACCATGGTGACAGTGGCCACGGTGACAGTGCTCATGGTGATCGTGTCCATGAAGACAGTACTCAGGGAGAAAGTGCTCATGGTGACAGTGCTCATGCTGATAGTGCCCGGTGTGAGAGTCCCATGGTTATAATCTCCATGGTCACTGCAATCACGGTAATAGTGCCCATCGTAACCGTACCCATGGTGATAGTGCCCATTGTGACAGTCCCATGGTTATAGTCTCCATGGTAACAGCTACCACGGTAATAATGCCCATGGTGACCGTGCTCATGGTGACAGTGCTCTGTTGACAATTCCCATGGTGACAATGCTCATGGTAATAGTGCTCATGGTGACTGTGGTCATGGTGACAATGCACATGGTAATGGTGTTCATGCTGACTGTGGTTATGGTGACAGTGCCAATGGTGACAGTGCTCATGGTTAAGTGCCCATGGTGACAATGCTCATGCTGATAGTGCTCATGGTGACAGTGCCCATGGTGACAGTTTCCATTGTGACACTGCCCAATGTCACAGTTCTCATGGTGACAGTGACCAGGCTCACAGTGCTCATGGTGATAGTGCCCATTGTGACATTCCCATCCTTATAGTCTCCACGGTAACCGCAATCACGGAAATAGTGCCCATGGTGACCGTGCTCATGGTGACAGTGCTCATGGTAACAGTGCCCATGGTGACAGTGCTCATAGTGACAGTGCTCATGGCGACAATGCCCATAGTGAGAGTGCCCCTGGAAACAGTGCTCATGGTGATAGTACTCATGGTGACAGTACTCATGGTGACAGTGTTCATGGTGATAGTGCTCATGGTCGCAATGCTCACAGTGAAAGTGCTCTTTGTGAAATATACTGTGGTGACATTACCCATAGTGATATGACCCTTTGTGACACTTTTGACGGTGACAGTTCCCATGGTGACAGTGCCCATGGTGACAGTGTCCATGGTGACAGTGCTTATGGTGATAGTGCCCATGGTGACAGTGCTCATAGTGACAGAGCTCATGGCGACAGTGCCCATAGTCACAATGCTCACAGTGAAAGTGGTCTTTGTGAAATATACGGTGGTGACAGTACCCATAGTGATATTATCCTTTGTGACACTTTTCACGGTGACAGTTCCCATGGTGACAGTGCCCAGGGTGACAGTGTCAATGGTGACAGTGCTTGTGGTGAGAGTGCTCATGGAAAGATTGCTCATGGTGACAGTGCTCATTGTGATAGTGCTCATGGTGATACTGCACATTGTGACACTGCCCATGGTTATAGTCTCCATGGTGACCGCAATCAAAGTAATAGTTCCCATGGTGACAGTGCTCATGGTGACAGAGCCCATGGTGACAGTTCCAATGCTGACTGTGCCCATGGCGACACTGATCATGGTGACACTGATCAAGGTGATAGTGCCCATGGTGACTGGGCCCATGGTGACAGTGGCAAGGCTGACAGTGCCCATGATGACAGTTCTCATGGTGATATTGCTCATAGTGACAGTGCCCATGGTGATAGTGCTCATGGTGACAGTTCCCATGGTAACAGTGCTCATGGTGATAGTGTCCATGGTGACAGTGCTAAGGGTGACAATGCCCATGGTGACAGTGCTCATGCTGATAGTGCCCGATGTGAGAGTCCCAAGGGTATAATCTGAAAGGTCACTGCAATCACGGTAATAGTGCCCATCGTAACC
Source organism: Kogia breviceps (assembly GCF_026419965.1). NCBI lineage: Eukaryota > Metazoa > Chordata > Mammalia > Artiodactyla > Physeteridae > Kogia > Kogia breviceps. The sequence continues at coordinate 108,183,038 of NC_081318.1, read as the reverse complement.
GTACCCATGGTGATAGTGCCCATTGTGACAGTCCCAAGGTTATAGTCTCCATGTTGACCGCTACCACGGGAATAGTGCCCATGGTGACTGTGCTCATGGTGACAGTGCTCATGGTGACAATTCCCATGGTGGCAATGCTCATGGTAATAGTGCTCATGGTGACTGTGGTCATGGTGACACTGCTCAAGGTGATATTGCCCATGGTGACTGGGCCCATGGTGACAGTGTTCCAGGTGACAGAGCCCATGTTGGCAGTGGCAATGCTGACACTGCCCATGGTGACAGTTCTCATGGTGATATTGCTCATAGTGATAGTTCCCATGGTGACAGTGCCCTTGGTGACAGTTCTCATGGTGACAGTGCTCAAGGATATAGTGCCGATTTTGACAGTCCCATGGTTATAGTCTCCATGGTGACCGCAATCAAGGTAATAGTGCACACGGTGACTGTGCTCATGGTGACAATGGTCATAGTGACCGTGCTCATGCTGAGAGTGTTCATGGCGACAGTGTACTTGGTGACAGTGTTCATGGTGACTGTGCTCATCGTCATAATGCTCAAAGTGAAAGTGCTCTTAGTGAAATATACTGTGGTGACAGTACCCATAGTGATAGTACCCTTTGTGACACTTTTCACGGTGACAGTTCCCATGGTGACAGTGCCCATGGTGACAGTGTCCATGGTGACAGTGCTCATGGTGATACTGCCTCTTGTGACACTGCCCATGGATATAGTCTCCATGGTGACCACAATCACAGTAATAGTGCGCATGGTGACTGTGATCATGGTGACAGTGGTCATGCTGACAGAGCCAGGGTCCATTGTTACAATGCCCAATGTGACAGTGCTCATGGTGACAGTGACTATGGTTACAATGCTCATGGTCACAGTGCTCATTGTGATAGTGCCCATTGTGACATTCCCATGCTTATAGTCTCCATGGTAACCACAGTCATGGAAATAGTGCCCATGGTGACAGTGCTCATGGAGACAGTGCCCATAGTGAGAGTGCCCATGGCGACAGTGCCCATGGCAACAGTGCTCATGGTGAGAGTGCCCATGGTGAAAATGCTCATGGTGACAGTACCCAAGGTGAAAATGCCCATGGTGACAATGCCCATGGTGACCGTGTCCATTGTGACAGTTCACATGGTTATAATCTCATTGGTGACCGCAATCACGGTAATAGTGCCCATTGTGACCGTTATCATGGTGACAATGCTCACGGTGACAGTGCCCATGGAAACAGTGCTCATGGTGACAGAGCTCATTGTAATATTGCTCATGGTGATACTGCCCATGGTGACTGGGCACATGGTGACAGTGCTCATGGTGACAGTGGCAATGCTGACAGTGCCGATGGAGACAGTTCTCATGGTAATATTGCTCATAGTGACAGTGCCCATGGTGAAAGTGCTCATGGTGACAGAGCCCATGGTGATAGGGCCGATTGTGACACTGCCCAATGTGACAGTGCTCATGGTGACAATGACCGTGGTCAGAGTGCTCCTGGTGATATTTCCCAGTGTGACATTCCCATGCTTATATTCTCCATGGTAACCGCAACCACAGAAATAGTGCCCATGGTGATCGTGCTCATGGTGACAGTACTCATGGTGATATTGTTCATAGTGACAGTGCCCATGGTGATAGTGGTCATGGTGACAGTGCCCATGGTGACAGTGCTCATGGTGACAGAGCCCATGGCGACAGGGCCGATTGTGACACTGCCCAATGTGACAGTGCTCATGGTGACAATGACCATGGTCACAGTGGTCATGGTCACAGTGCTCCTGGTGATAGTTCCCATTGTGACATTCCCATGCTTATATTCTCCATGGTAACCGTAACCACGGAAATACTGCCCAAGGTGATCGTGCTCATGGTGACAGTGCTCATGGTGACAGTGCCTCTGGTGACAGTGCTCATGGCAACAGTGCCCAAAGTGACAGTACTCATGGTGACAGTGCCCATTGTGACAGTGTCCATGTTTATATTGTCCATGGTGACCGCTTTCACTCTTATAGTGCACACGGTGACCGTGCTCATGGTGATAGTGCTAATGGTGACAATAACCATGGTGACAGTGTCCACAGTGACAGTGCTCATGGTGATAGTGTCCATGGTGATAGTGTCCATGGTGCCAGTGCCCTTGGTGACAGTGCTCATGCTGATAGTGCCCGATGTGAGAGTCCCATGCTTATAATCTACATGGTCACTGCCACCACAGTAACAGGGCCCATCGTAACCGTGCCCAGGGTGATAGTGCCCATTGTGACAGTCCCATGGTTATAGTCTCCATGGTGACCGCTACCACGGTAATAGTGCCCATGGTGACCGTGCTCATGGTAACAGTGCTCATGGTGACAATTCCCATGGTGAAAATCCTCATGGTAATAGTGTTCATGGTGACTGTGGTCATGGTGAGAGTGCCAATGGTGACAGTGCTCATCGTTCATTACCCATGGTGACATTGCTCATGCTGATAGTGCTCATGGTGACAGTGCCCATGGTGACCGTTCCCATTGTGATACTGCCCAGTGTGACAGTGCTCATGGTGACAGTGACCATGGTCACAGTGCTCATGGTGATAGTGCCCATGGTGACAGTGCTCATAGTGACAGAGCGCATGGCGACAGTGCCCATAGTCACAATGCTCACAGGGAAAGTGGTCTTTGTGAAATATACGGTGGTGACAGTACCCATAGTGATATTATCCTTTGTGACACTTTTCACGGTGACAGTTCCCATGGTGACAGTGCCCAGGGTGACAGTGTCCACGGTGACAGTGCTCATGGTGAGAGTGCTCATGGAAAGATTGCTCATGGTGACAGTGCTCATTGTGATAGTGCTCATGGTGATACTGCACATTGTGACACTGCCCATGGTTATAGTCTCCATGGTGACCGCAATCAAAGTAATAGTTCCCATGGTGACCGTGATCATGGTGACAGTGCTCATGGTGACAGTGACCAGGCTCACAGTGCTCATGGTGATAGTGCCCATTGTGACATTCCCATGCTTATAGTCTCCATGGTAAGTGGAATCACGGAAATAGTGCCCATGGTGACAGTGCTCATGGCGACAGTGCCCATAGTGAGAGTGCCCATGGCGACAGTGCCCATGGCAACAGTGCTCTTGGTGATAGTGCCCATGGTGAAACTGCTCATGGTGATAGAACCCATGTTGAGAATGCCCATGGTGACAATGCCCATGGTGAAAGTGTCCATGGTGACAGTGCTCATGTTGATACTGCCTCTTCTGACACTGCACATAGTTATAGTCTCCATGGTGACCGCAATCACAGTTAGAGGGGCCATGGTGACTCTGATCATGGTGACAGTGCTCATGGTGACAGAGCCCATGGTGATAGTTCCAAGGCGGACAGTGCCCATGGTGACAGTTCTAATGGTGGTAGTGCTCATGGTAACATTGTCCATGGTGACATTGCTCATGGTGACAGAGCCCTTGGTGACAGGGTTCATTGTTACACTACCCAATGTGACAGTGCTCTTGGTGACAGTGACTATGGTTACAATGCTCATGGTCACAGTGCCCTTTGTGATGGTGCCCATTGTGACATTCCCATGCCTATAGTCTCCATGGTAACCGCAATCACAGAAATAGTGCCCATGGGGACCGTGCTCATGGTGACAGTGCTCATGGTAACAGTGGCAATGGTGAAAGGGCTCTTGGCGACCGTGCCCATAGTGAGAGTGCCCCTGGCAACAGTGTTCATGGTGATAGTGCCCATAGTGACAGTATTCATGGTGACAGTGCTCATGGTCACAATGCTCACAGTGCAAGTGCTTTTAGTGAAATATACTGTGGTGACAGTACCCATAGTGATAGTACCCTTTGTGACCCTTTTCACGGTGACAGTTCCCATGGTGACAGTGCCCATGGTGACAGTGTCCATGGTGACAGTGCTCATGATGACAGTGCCCATGGTGAGAGTTCCAATGATGACAATGCCTTTGGTGACAGTTCTCATGGTGATAGTGCTCATGGTCACAGTGCCCATGGCGAAAGTGCTCATGGTGACCATGCTCAAGTTGATAGTGCCCATGGTAAATGGGCCCATGTTGACAGTTCTCATGGTGACAGCGGCAATGCTGACAGTGCTCATGGTGACAGTTCTGATGGTGACAGAGCCCATGGTGACAGTGCTCATGGTGAGAGTGTTCATGGAGCCAGTGTACTTTCTCACAGTGTTCAAGGTGCCCGTGCTAATGGTCACAATGCTCACAGTGATAATGCTCTTAGTGAAATATACCATGCTGACAGTACGCATGGTAATAGTACCCATTGGGACAGAGTTCACGGTGACAGTTCCCTTGGTGAGAGGGCTCATGGTGACAGTGCCCATGGTAACAGTGCTCATGGTGTCAGTGCTAATGGTGAGAGTTCTCGTGATAAAGCCCTTTGTGAGAGTGCCGATGGTTATAGTCACCATGGTGACCGCAATCTCGGTGAAAATGCCCATGGAGACCGTGCTCATGGTGATAGTGCTCATGGTAATAGTACCAATGGTGACGGTTCCCAAGGTGACAGTGCTCATGGTGACAGTACCCATGGTTATATTGCCTACGGTGACAGTGCCCATGGTGACAAATATCACAGTGATAGTTCCCCTTTTGATAGTGCTCATGGTTAGAGTGCTCATGGTGACAGTGCCCACGGTGACAGTGCTCATGGTGAGAGTGCCCGTTGTGACAGTGTCCATGGTTATATTCACCATGTTGACCGCAATCATGGTAATAGTGCCCGTGGTGAGAATGCCCATGGTGACAGTGCTCGTGTTGACAGTGCCCATGGAAACAGTGCTCATGGGGAGTGTGTTCATGGTGATAGTGCTCATGGTCACAATGCTCACAGTGAAAGTGCTCTTTGTGAAATATACTGTGGTGACAGTACCCATAGTGATATTACCCTTTGTGACACTTTTCACGGTGACAGTTCCCATGGTGACAGTGCCCATGGTGACAATGCTCATGGTAATAGTGCTCATGGTGACTGTGGTCATGGTGACAGTGCCAATGGTGACAGTGCTCCTGGTTAAGTGCCCATGGTGACATTGCTCATGCTGACAGTGCTCATGGTGACAGTGCTCTTGGTGACAGTGCCCATGGTGACAGTTCACATTGTGACACTGCCCAATGTGACAGTGCTCATGGTAACAGTGTCCATGGTCACAGTGCTCATGGTCACAGTGCTCATGGGTATATTGCCCATTGTGACATTCCCATGTATATACTCTCCATGATAACCACAGTCACGGAAATAGTGCCCATGGTGACTATGCTCATGGTGACAGTTCTCATTGTAACAGTGCCCATGGTGACAGTACTCAAAGTGACAGTGCTCATGGCGACAGTTCCCATAGTGAGAGTTCCCCTGGCAACAGTGCTCATGGTGATAGTGCCCATGGTAACAGTACTCATAGTGAAACAGTTCATGGTGATAGTGCTCATGGTGACAGACCCCATGTTGACAGTGGCAATGCTGACAGTGCCCATGGTGACAGATCTCATGGTGATATTGCTCATAGTGATAGTTCCCATGGTGACAGTGCCCTTGGTGACAGTTCTCATGGTGACAGTGCTCAAGGATATAGTGCCGATTTTGACAGTCCCATGGTTATAGTCTCCATGGTGACCGCAATCAAGGTAATAGAGCACACGGTGACTGTGCTCATGGTGACAATGGCCATGGTGACCGTGCTCATGCTGAGAGTGTTCATGGTGACAGTGTACTTGGTGACAGTGTTCATGGTGACTGTGCTCATCGTCATAATGCTCAAAGTGAAAGTGCTCTTAGTGAAATATACTGTGGTGACAGTACCCATAGTGATAGTACCCTTTGTGACACTTTTCACGGTGACAGTTCCCATGGTGACAGTGCCCATGGTGACAGTGTCCATGGTGACAGTGCTCACGGTGATACTGCCTCTTGTGACACTGCCCATGGTTATAGTCTCCATGGTGACCGCAATCACAGTAATAGTGCTCATGGTGACTGTGGTCATGGTGACAATGCACATGGTAATAGCGTTCATGGTGACTGTGGTCATGGGGACAGTGCCAATGGTGACAGTGCTCATGGTTAAGTGCCCATGGTGACAATGCTCATGCTGATAGTGCTCATGGTGACAGTGCCCATGGTGACAGTTTCCATTGTGACACTGCCAAATGTCACAGTTCTCATGGTGACAGTGACCAGGCTCACAGTGCTCATGGTGATAGTGCCCATTGTGACATTCCCATCCTTATAGTCTCCACGGTAACCGCAATCACAGAAATAGTGCCCATGGTGACCGTGCTCATGGTGACAGTGCTCATGGTAACAGTGCCCATGGTGACAGTGCTCATAGTGACAGTGCTCATGGCGACAGTGCCCATAGTGAGAGTGCCCCTGGAAACAGTGATCATGGTGATAGTACTCATGGTGACAGTACTCATGGTGACAGTGTTCATGGTGATAGTGCTCATGGTCGCAATGCTCACAGTGAAAGTGCTCTTTGTGAAATATACTGTGGTGACAGTACCCATAGTGATAGTACCCTTTGTGACACTTTTCACGGTGACAGTTCCCATGGTGACAGTGCCCATGGTGACAGTGTCCATGGTGACAGTGCTCATGGTGATACTGCCTCTTGTGACACTGCCCATGGATATAGTCTCCATGGTGACCGCAATCACAGTAATAGTGCGCATGGTGACTGTGATCATGGTGACAGTGGTCATGCTGACAGAGCCAGGGTCCATTGTTACAATGCCCAATGTGACAGTGCTCATGGTGACAGTGACTATGGTTACAATGCTCATGGTCACAGTGCTCATTGTGATAGTGCCCATTGTGACATTCCCATGCTTATAGTCTCCATGGTAACCACAGTCATGGAAATAGTGCCCATGGTGACAGTGCTCATGGCGACAGTGCCCATAGTGAGAGTGCCCATGGCAACAGTGCCCATGGCAACAGTGCTCATGGTGACAGTACCCAAGGTGAAAATGCCCATGGTGACAATGCCCATGGTGACCGTGTCCATTGTGACAGTTCACATGGTTATAATCTCATTGGTGACCGCAATCACGGTAATAGTGCCCATTGTGACCGTTATCATGGTGACAATGCTCACGGTGACAGTGCCCATGGAAACAGTGCTCATGGTGACAGAGCTCATTGTAATATTGCTCATGGTGATACTGCCCATGGTGACTGGGCACATGGTGACAGTGCTCATGGTGACAGTGGCAATGCTGACAGTGCCGATGGAGACAGTTCTCATGGTAATATTGCTCATAGTGACAGTGCCCATGGTGAAAGTGCTCATGGTGACAGAGCCCATGGTGATAGGGCCGATTGTGACACTGCCCAATGTGACAGTGCTCATGGTGACAATGACCGTGGTCAGAGTGCTCCTGGTGATATTTCCCAGTGTGACATTCCCATGCTTATATTCTCCATGGTAACCGCAACCACGGAAATAGTGCCCATGGTGATCGTGCTCATGGTGACAGTACTCATGGTGATATTGTTCATAGTGACAGTGCCCATGGTGATAGTGGTCATGGTGACAGTGCCCAATGTGACAGTGCTCATGGTGACAGAGCCCATGGCGACAGGGCCGATTGTGACACTGCCCAATGTGACAGTGCTCATGGTGACAATGACCATGGTCACAGTGCTCATGGTCACAGTGCTCCTGGGGATAGTTCCCATTGTGACATTCCAATGCTTATATTCTCCATGGTAACCGTAACCACGGAAATAGTGCCCAAGGTGATCGTGCTCATGGTGACAGTGCTCATGGTGACAGTGCCTCTGGTGACAGTGCTCATGGCAACAGTGCCCAAAGTGACAGTACTCATGGTGACAGTGCCCATTGTGACAGTGTCCATGTTTATATTGTCCATGGTGACCGCTTTCACTCTTATAGTGCACACGGTGACCGTGCTCATGGTGATAGTGCTAATGGTGACAATAACCATGGTGACAGTGTCCACGGTGACAGTGCTCATGGTGATAGTGTCCATGGTGATAGTGTCCATGGTGCCAGTGCCCATGGTGACAGTGCTCATGCTGATAGTGCCCGATGTGAGAGTCCCATGCTTATAATCTACATGGTCACTGCCATCACGGTAATAGGGCCCATCGTAACCGTCCCCAGGGTGATAGTGCCCATTGTGACAGTCCCATGGTTATAGTCTCCATGGTGACCGCTACCACGGTAATAGTGCCCATGGTGACCGTGCTCATGGTAACAGTGCTCATGGTGACAATTCCCATGGTGACACTCTTCATGGTAATAGTGTTCATGGTGACTGTGGTCATGGTGAGAGTGCCAATGGTGACAGTGCTCATCGTTCAGTACCCATGGTGACATTGCTCATGCTGATAGTGCTCATGGTGACAGTGCCCATGGTGACAGTTCCCATTGTGACACTGCCCAGTGTGACAGTGCTCATGGTGACAGTGACCATGGTCACAGTGCTCATGGTGATAGTGCCCATGGTGACAGTGCTCATAGTGACAGAGCGCATGGCGACAGTGCCCATAGTCACAATGCTCACAGTGAAAGTGGTCTTTGTGAAATATACGGTGGTGACAGTACCCATAGTGATATTATCCTTTGTGACACTTTTAACGGTGACAGTTCCCATGGTGACAGTCCCCAGGGTGACAGTGTCCACGGTGACAGTGCTCATGGTGACAGTGCTCATGGAAAGATTGCTCTTGGTGACAGTGCTCATTGTGATAGTGCTCATGGTGATACTGCACAGTGTGACACTGCCCATGGTTATAGTCTCCATGGTGACCGCAATCAAAGTAATAGTTCCCATGGTGACCGTGATCATGGTGACAGTGTTCATGGTGACAGAGCCCATGGTGACAGTTCCAATGCTGACTGTGCCCATGGCGACACTGATCATGGTGACACTGATCAAGGAGATAGTGCCCATGGTGACTGGGCCCATGGTGACAGTGGCAAGGCTGACAGTGCCCATGATGACAGTTCTCATGGTGATATTGCTCATAGTGACAGTGCCCATGGTGATAGTGCTCATGGTGACAGTTCCCATGGTAACAGTGCTCATGGTGTTAGTGTCCATGGTGACAGTGCTAAGGGTGACAATGCCCATGGTGACAGTGCTCATGCTGATAGTGCCCGATGTGAGAGTCCCATGGTTATAATCTGAAAGGTCACTGCAATCACGGTAATAGTGCCCATCGTAACCGTACCCATGGTGATAGTGCCCATTGTGACAGTCCCAAGGTTATAGTCTCCATGTTGACCGCTACCACGGGAATAGTGCCCATGGTGACCGTGCTCATGGTGACAGTGCTCTTGGTGACAATTCCCATGGTGGCAATGCTCATGGTAATTGTGCTCATGGTGACTGTGGTCATGGTGACACCGCTCAAGGTGATATTGCCCATGTGACTGGGCCCATGGTGACAGTGCTCCAGGTGACAGACCCCATGTTGACAGTGGCAATGCTGACACTGCCCATGGTGACAGTTCTCATGGTGATATTGCTCATAGTGATAGTTCCCATGGTGACAGTGCCCTTGGTGACAGTTCTCATGGTGACAGTGCTCAAGGATATAGTGCCGATTTTGACAGTCCCATGGTTATAGTCTCCATGGTGACCGCAATCAAGGTAATAGTGCACACGGTGACTGGGCTCATGGTGACAATGGCCATGGTGACCGTGCTCATGCTGAGAGTGTTCATGGTGACAGTGTACTTGGTGACAGTGTTCATGGTGACTGTGCTCATCGTCATAATGCTCAAAGTGAAAGTGCTCTTAGTGAAATATACTGTGGTGACAGTACCCATAGTGATAGTACCCTTTGTGACACTTTTCACGGTGACAGTTCCCATGGTGACAGTGCCCATGGTGACAGTGTCCATGGTGACAGTGCTCACGGTGATACTGCCTCTTGTGACACTTCCCATGGTTATAGTCTCCATGGTGACCGCAATCACAGTAATAGTGCGCATGGTGACTGTGATCATGGTGACAGTGGTCATGCTGACAGAGCCCATGGTGACAGTTCCAATGCTGACAGTGCCCATGGTGACAGTGCCCATGGTGAGAGTGCTCATGGTGACAGAGCCCATGGTGATAGGGCCGATTGTGACACTGCCCAATGTGACAGTGCTCATGGTGACAATGACCATGGTCACTGTGCTCATGGTCACAGTGCTCCTGGTGATAGTTCCCATTGTGACATTCCCATGCTTAGATTCTCCATGGTAACCGCAACCACGGAAATAGTGCCCATGGTGATCGTGCTCATGGTTACAGTGCTCATGGCGACAGTGCCCATAGTGACAGTTCTCAAGGTGACAGTGCCCATTGTGACAGTGTCCATGTTTATACTGTCCATGGTGACCACATTCACTGTTGTAGTGCACACGGTGACCGTGCTCATGGTGATAGTGCGAATGGTAACACTAACCATGGTGACAGTGGCCACGGTGACAGTGCTCATGGTGATCGTGTCCATGAAGACAGTACTCAGGGAGAAAGTGCTCATGGTGACAGTGCTCATGCTGATAGTGCCCGGTGTGAGAGTCCCATGGTTATAATCTCCATGGTCACTGCAATCACGGTAATAGTGCCCATCGTAACCTTACCCATGGTGATAGTGCCCATTGTGACAGTCCCATGGTTATAGTCTCCATGGTAACCGCTACCACGGTAATAATGCCCATGGTGACCGTGCTCATGGTGACAGTGCTCTGTTGACAATTCCCATGGTGACAATGCTCATGGTAATAGTGCTCATGGTGACTGTGGTCATGGTGACAATGCACATGGTAATAGTGTTCATGGTGACTGTGGTCATGGTGACAGTGCCAATGGTGAGAGTGCTCATGGTTAAGTGGCCATGGTGACATTGCTCATGCTGATAGTGCTCATGGTGACAGTGCCCATGGTGACAGTTTCCATTGTGACACTGCCCAATGTCACAGTGCTCATGGTGACAGTGACCAGGCTCACAGTGCTCATGGTGATAGTGCCCATTGTGACATTCCCATGCTTATAGTCTCCATGGTAAGTGGAATCACGGCAATAGTGCCCATGGTGACAGTGCTCATGGCGACAGTGCCCATAGTGAGAGTGCCCATGGCGACAGTCCCCATGGCAACGGTGCTCATGGTGGTAGTGCCCATGGTGAAACGGCTCATGGTGATAGTACCCATGTTGAGAATGCCCATGGTGACAATGCCCATGGTGAAAGTGTCCATGGTGACAGTGCTCATGTTGATACTGCCTCTTGTGACACTGCACATGGTCATAGTCTCCATGGTGACCGCAATCACAGTTAGAGTGGCCATGGTGACTGTGATCATGGTGACAGTGCTCATGGTGACAGAGCCCATGGTGATAGTTCCAAGGCGGACAGTGCCCATGGTGACAGTTCTAATGGTGGTAGTGCTCATGGTAACATTGCCCATGGTGACATTGCTCATGGTGACAGAGCCCATGGTGACAGGGTCCATTGTTACACTGCCCAATGTGACAGTGCTCTTGGTGACAGTGACTATGGTTACAATGCTCATGGTCACAGTGCCCTTTGTGATGGTGCCCATTGTGACATTCCCATGCCTACAGTCTCCATGGTAACCGCAATCACAGAAATAGTGCCCATGGTGACCGTGCTCATGGTGACAGTGCTCATGGTAACAGTGGCAATGGTGAAAGTGCTCTTGGCGACCGTGCCCATAGTGAGAGTGCCCCTGGCAACAGTGTTCATGGTGATAGTGCCCATAGTGACAGTATTCATGGTGACAGTGCTCATGTTCACAATGCTCACAGTGCAAGTGCTCTTAGTGAAATATACTGTGGTGACAGTACCCATAGTGATAGTACCCTTTGTGACCCTTTTCACGGTGACAGTTCCCATGGTGACAGTGCCCATGGTGACAATGCTCATGGTAATAGTGCTCATGGTGACTGTGGTCATGGTGACAGTGCCAATGGTGACAGTGCTCCTGGTTAAGTGCCCATGGTGACATTGCTCATGCTGACAGTGCTCATGGTGACAGTGCTCTTGGTGACAGTGCCCATGGTGACAGTTCCCATTGTGACACTGCCCAATGTGACAGTGCTCATGGTAACAGTGTCCATGGTCACAGTGCTCATGGTCACAGTGCTCATGGGGATAGTGCCCATTGTGACATTCCCATGTATATACTCTACATGATAACCACAGTCACGGAAATAGTGGCATGGTGACCATGCTCATGGTGACAGTTCTCATTGTAACAGTGCCCATGGTGACAGTACTCACAGTGACAGTGCTCATGGTGACAGTTCCCATAGTGAGAGTTCCCCTGGCAACAGTGCTCATGGTGATAGTGCCCATGGTGACAGTACTCATAGTGAAACTGTTCATGGTGATAGTGCTCATGGTCACAATGCTGACAGTGAAAGTGCTCTTAGTGAAATATACTGTGGTGACATTACCACATTACCCATAGTGATAGTACCCTTTGTGACTCTTTTCACGGTGACAGTTCCCATGGTGACAGTTCCCATGGTGACAGTGTCCATGGTGACAGTGCTCTGGTGACAGTGCTCATTTTGATAGTGCTCATGGTGATACTGCCCATTGCGACACTGCCCATGGTTATAGTCTCCATGGTGACCGCAATCACAGTAATAGTGTGCTCATGGTGACCGTGATCATGGTGACAGTGCTCATGGTGACAGAGCCGATGGTGACAGGGCCCATTGTTACACTGCCCAATGTGACAGTGCTCATGGTGACAGTGACTATGGTCACAGTGCTCATTGTGATAGTGCCCATTGAGACATTCCCATGCTTATACACTCCATGGTAACCGCAATCACGGAAATAGTGCCCATGGTGACAGTGCTCATGGCGACAGTGCCCTTTGTGAGAGTGCCCATGGCAACAGTGGCCATGGCAACAGTGCTCATGGTGATACTGCCTATTGTGACCGTGCTCATAGTGATAGTGTTCATGGTGAGAGTGATGAGAGTGATAGTACCCATGGTGACAGTGCTTATGGTGACAGTGCCCATGGTGAGAGTGCTCATGGCGATCGTGCTCATGGTGATAGTGCCCATTGTGACAGTGCCCATGGTTATAGTCTCCATGGTGACGGTAATCACAGTAATATTGCCCTTAGTTACCCTTGTCATCTTGATATTGCTCATGGTGACAGTGCCGATGTTGATAGTGCTTATGGTGACAGTGCCCATTGTGGCAGTGCTCATGGTGATAATGCCCATGGTGAGAGTTCTCATGGCGACAGTGCCCATGGTGACAGTGCTCAAGGTGACAGTGCCTACGGTGAGAGTGCTCATGGTGACAGAGTCAATGGTGAGGGTGCTCATGGTTACAGTGCCCTTGGTGACTGTGCCCATTGTGACAGAGTCCATGTTTATATTGTCCATTGTGACCGCAATCACTGTTATAGTGCACATGGTGACGGTGCTCATGGTGCTAGTGCTAATGGTGACAATACCCATGGTGACAATGTCCACGGTGACAGTGCTCATGGTGATAGTGTCCATGGTGACAGTGCTCGTCGTGACAGTGTTCATGCTGATAGTGCCCGATGTGAAAATCCCATGGTTATAATCTACATGGTTACTGCCATCACGGTAATAGGGCCCATCGTAACCATACCCATGGTGATAGTGCCCATTGTGACAGTCCCATGGTTATAGTCTCCATGGTGACCGCTACCACGGTAATATGGAACACGGTGACCATGCTCATGGTGACAGTGCTCATGGTGACAATTCCCATGGTGACAATGCTCATGGTAATAGTGCTCATGATGACTGTGGTCATGGTGACAGTGCCAATGGTGACAGTGCTCATGGTTCAGTGCCCATGGTGACATTGCTCATGCTGACAGTGCTCATGGTGACAGTGCTCTTGGTGACAGTGCCCATGGTGACAGTTCACATTGTGACACTGCCCAATGTGACAGTGCTCATGTTAACAGTGTCCATGGTCACAGTGCTCATGGGGATAGTGCTCATTGTGACATTCCCATGTATATACTCTCCATGATAACCACAGTCACGGAAATAGTGCCCATGGTGACCGTGCCCATGGTGACAGTTCTCATGGTAACAGTGCCCATGGTGACAGTACTCACAGTGACAGTGCTCATGGCGACAGTTCCCATAGTGAGAGTTCCCCTGGCAACAGTGCTCATGGTGATAGTGCCCATGGTGACAGTACTCATGGTGAAACTGTTCATGGTCATAGTGCGCATGGTCACAATGCTGACAGTGAAAGTGCTCTTAGTGAAATATACTGTGGTGACATTACCCATAGTGACAGTACCCTTTGTGACTCTTTCCACGGTGACAGTTCCCATGGTGACAGTGCCCATGGTGACAGTGTCCATGGTGACAGTGCTCATGGTGACAGTGCTCATTGTGATAGTGCTCATGGTGATACTGCCCATTGTGACACTGCCCATGGTTATAGTCTCCATGGTGACCGCAATCACAGTAATATTGCCCATGGTGCCCGTGATCATGGTGACAGTGCTCATGGTGACAGAGCCCATGGTGACAGTTCCAATGCTGACAGTGCCCATGGTGACAGTTCTAATGGTGATAGTGCTCATGGTAACAGTGCCCATGGTGACATTGCTCATGGTGACAGAGCCCATGGTGACAGGGTCCATTGTTACACTGCCCAATGTGACAGTGCTCTTGGTGACAGTGACTATGGTCACAATGCTCATGGTCACAGTGCTCATTGTGATAGTGCCCATTGTGACATTCCCATGTTTATAGTCTCCATGGTAAGTGGAATCACGGAAATAGTGCCCATGGTGACAGTGCTCATGGCGACAGTGCCCATAGTGAGAGTGCCCATGGCGACAGTGCTCATGGTGAGAGTGCCCATGGTGAAACTGCTCATGGTGACAGTACCCATGGTGAGAATGCCCATGGTGACAATGCCCATGGTGAGAATGTCCATTGTGACAGTTCACATGGTTATAATCTCCATGGTGACCGCAATCACGGTAATAGTGCCCATTGTGACCGTTATCATGGTGACAATGCTCATGGTGACAGTGCCCGTGGAAACAGTGCTCATGGTGACAGTGCTCATTGTGATAGTGCTCATGGTGATAGTGCCCATGGCGACTGGGCACATGTTGACAGTGCTCATGGTGACAGTGCCCATGGTGACAGTTCTCATGGTGATATTTCTCATAGTGACAGTGCCCATGGTGATAGTGCTCATGGTGAGAGTCCCCATGGTGACAGTGCTCATGGTGACAGAGCCCATGGAGATAGGGCCGATTGTGACACTGCCCAATGTGACAGTGCTCATGGTGACAATGACCATGGTCACAGTGCTCATGGTCACAGTGCTCCTGGGGATAGTTCCCATTGTGACATTCCCATGCTTAGATTCTCCATGGTAACCCCAACCACGGAAATAGTGCCCATGGTGATCGTGCTCATGGTTACAGTGCTCATGGCGACAGTGCCCATAGTGACAGTTCTCAAGGTGACAGTGCCCTTTGTGACAGTGTCCATGTTTATACTGTCCATGGTGACCACATTCACTGTTATAGTGCACACGGTGACCGTGCTCATGGTGATAGTGCGAATGGTGACATTAACCATGGTGACAGTGGCCACGGTGACAGTGCTCATGGTGATCGTGTCCATGGAGACAGTACTCAGGGTGAAAGTGCCCATGGTGACAGTGCTCATGCTGATAGTGCCCGATGTGAGAGTCCCATGGTTATAATCTCCAGGGTCACTGCAATCACGGTAATAGTGCCCATCATAACCATACCCATGGTGATATTGCCCATTGTGACAGTCCCATGGTTATAGTCTCCATGGTAACCGCTACCACGGTAATAATGCCCATGGTGACCGTGCTCATGGTGACAGTGCCCTGTTGACAATTCCCATGGTGACAATGCTCATGGTAATAGTGCTCATGGTGACTGTGGTCATGGTGACAATGCACATGGTAATAGTGTTCATGGTGACTGTGGTCATGGTGACAGTGCCAATGGTGACAGTGCTCATGGTTAAGTGCCCATGGTGACAATGCTCATGCTGATAGTGCTCATGGTGACAGTGCCCATGGTGACAGTTTCCATTGTGACACTGCCCAATGTCACAGTGCTCATTGTGACAGTGACCAGGCTCACAGTGCTCATGGTGATAGTGCCCATTGTGACATTCCCATCCTTATAGTCTCCACGGTAACCGCAATCACAGAAATAGTGCCCATGGTGACCGTGCTCATGGTGACAGTGCTCATGGTAACAGTGCCCATGGTGACAGTGCTCATAGTGACAGTGCTCATGGCGACAATGCCCATAGTGAGAGTGCCCCTGGAAACAGTGCTCATGGTGATGGTACTCATGGTGACAGTACTCATGGTGACAGTGTTCATGGTGATAGTGCTCATGGTCGCAATGCTCACAGTGAAAGTGCTCTTTGTGAAATATACTGTGGTGACATTACCCATAGTGATATGACCCTTTGTGACACTTTTCACGGTGACAGTTCCCATGGTGACAATGCCCATGGTGACAGTGTCCATGGTGACAGTGTTCATGGTGACAGTGCTCATGGTGACCGTGCTCATGGAAAGATTGCTCATGGTGACAGTGCTCATTGTGATAGTGCTCATGGTGATACTGCACATTGTGACACTGCCGAGGGTTATAGTCTCCATGGTGACCGCAATCAAAGTGATAGTTCCCATGGGGACTGGGCACATGGTGACAGTGCCCATGGTGACCTTTCTCATGGTGATATTGTTCATAGTGACAATGCCCATGGTGATAGTTGTCATGGTGACAGTGCCCATGGTGACAGTGCTCATGGTGACAGAGCCCATGGCGACAGGCCCGATTTTGAAACTGCCCAATGTGACATGGTCACATTGGTCATGGTCACAGTGCTCCTAGTGATAGTTCCCATTGTGACATTCCCATGCTTATATTCTCCATGGTAACTGTAACCACGGAAATAGTGTCCATGGTGATCATGCTCATGGTGACAGTGCTCATGGTGACAGTGCTCATGGTGACAGTGCCCATAGTGACAGTGCTCATGGCGACAGTGCCCATTGTGACAGTGTCCATGTTTATATTGTCCATGGTGAGCGCCATCACTGTTAGAGTGCACACGGTGACCGTGCTCATGGTGATAGTGTTAATGGTGACAATTACCATCGTGACAGTGTCCACGGTGACAGTGCTCATAGTGATCGTTTCCATGGTGACAGTGCTCGTCGTGACAGTGTTCATGCTGATAGTGCCCGATGTGAAAATCCCATGGTTATAATCTACATGGTCACTGCCATCACGGTAATAGGGCCCATCGTAACCATACCCATGGTGATAGTGCCCATTGTGACAGTCCCATGGTTATAGTCTCCATGGTGACCGCTACCACGGTAATATGGAACACGGTGACCATGCTCATGGTGACAGTGCTCATGGTGACAATTCCCATGGTGACAATGCTCATGGTAATAGTGCTCATGATGACTGTGGTCATGGTGACAGTGCCAATGGTGACAGTGCTCATGGTTCAGTGCCCATGGTGACATTGCTCATGCTGACAGTGCTCATGGTGACAGTGCTCTTGGTGACAGTGCCCATGGTGACAGTTCACATTGTGACACTGCCCAATGTGACAGTGCTCATGTTAACAGTGTCCATGGTCACAGTGCTCATGGGGATAGTGCTCATTGTGACATTCCCATGTATATACTCTCCATGATAACCACAGTCACGGAAATAGTGCCCATGGTGACCGTGCTCATGGTGACAGTTCTCATGGTAACAGTGCCCATGGTGACAGTACTCACAGTGACAGTGCTCATGGCGACAGTTCCCATAGTGAGAGTTCCCCTGGCAATAGTGCTCCTGGTGATAGTGCCCATCGTGACAGTACTCATGGTGAAACTGTTCATGGTGATAGTGCTCATGGTCACAATGCTGACAGTGAAAGTGCTCTTAGTGAAATATACTGTGGTGACATTACCCATAGTGACAGTACCCTTTGTGACTCTTTCCACGGTGACAGTTCCCATGGTGACAGTGCCCATGGTGACAGTGTCTATGGTGACAGTGCTCATGGTGACAGTGCTCATTGTGATAGTGCTCATGGTGATACTGCCCATTGTGACACTGCCCATGGTTATAGTCTCCATGGTGACCGCAATCACAGTAATATTGCCCATGGTGCCCGTGATCATGGTGACAGTGCTCATGGTGATAGAGCCCATGGTGACAGTTCCAATGCTGACAGTGCCCATGGTGACAGTTCTAATGGTGATAGTGCTCATGGTAACAGTGCCCATGGTGACATTGCTCATGGTGACAGAGCCCATGGTGACAGGGTCCATTGTTACACTGCCCAATGTGACAGTGCTCTTGGTGACAGTGACTATGGTCACAATGCTCATGGTCACAGTGCTCATTGTGATAGTGCCCATTGTGACATTCCCATGCTTATAGTCTCCATGGTAAGTGGAATCACGGAAATAGTGCCCATGGTGACAGTGCTCATGGCGACAGTGCCCATAGTGAGAGTGCCCATGGCGACAGTGCTCATGGTGAGAGTGCCCATGGTGAAACTGCTCATGGTGACAGTACCCATGGTGAGAATGCCCATGGTGACAATGCCCATGGTGAGAATGTCCATTGTGACAGTTCACATGGTTATAATCTCCATGGTGACCGCAATCACGGTAATAGTGCCCATTGTGACCGTTATCATGGTGACAATGCTGATGGTGACAGTGCCCGTGGAAACAGTGCTCATGGTGACAGTGCTCATTGTGATAGTGCTCATGGTGATAGTGCCCATGGCGACTGGGCACATGTTGACAGTGCTCATGGTGACAGTGCCCATGGTGACAGTTCTCATGGTGATATTTCTCATAGTGACAGTGCCCATGGTGATAGTGCTCATGGTGAGAGTCCCCATGGTGACAGTGCTCATGGTGACAGAGCCCATGGAGATAGGGCCGATTGTGACACTGCCCAATGTGACAGTGCTCATGGTGACAATGACCATGGTCACAGTGCTCATGGTCACAGTGCTCCTGGGGATAGTTCCCATTGTGACATTCCCATGCTTAGATTCTCCATGGTAACCGCAACCACGGAAATAGTGCCCATGGTGATCGTGCTCATGGTTACAGTTCTCAAGGTGACAGTGCCCTTTGTGACAGTGTCCATGTTTATACTGTCCATGGTGACCACATTCACTGTTATAGTGCACACGGTGACCGTGCTCATGGTGATAGTGCGAATGGTGACATTAACCATGGTGACAGTGGCCACGGTGACAGTGCTCATGGTGATCGTGTCCATGGAGACAGTACTCAGGGTGAAAGTGCCCATGGTGACAGTGCTCATGCTGATAGTGCCCGATGTGAGAGTCCCATGGTTATAATCTCCAGGGTCACTGCAATCACGGTAATAGTGCCCATCGTAACCATACCCATGATGATATTGCCCATTGTGACAGTCCCATGGTTATAGTCTCCATGGTAACCGCTACCACGGTAATAATGCCCATGGTGACCGTGCTCATGGTGACAGTGCTCTGTTGACAATTCCCATGGTGACAATGCTCATGGTAATAGTGCTCATGGTGACTGTGGTCATGGTGACAATGCACATGGTAATAGTGTTCATGGTGACTGTGGTCATGGTGACAGTGCCAATGGTGACAGTGCTCATGGTTAAGTGCCCATGGTGACAATGCTTATGCTGATAGTGCTCATGGTGACAGTGCCCATGGTGACAGTTTCCATTGTGACACTGCCCAATGTCACAGTGCTCATTGTGACAGTGACCAGGCTCACAGTGCTCATGGTGATAGTGCCCATTGTGACATTCCCATCCTTATAGTCTCCACGGTAACCGCAATCACAGAAATAGTGCCCATGGTGACCGTGCTCATGGTGACAGTGCTCATGGTAACAGTGCCCATGGTGACAGTGCTCATAGTGACAGTGCTCATGGCGACAATACCCATAGTGAGAGTGCCCCTGGAAACAGTGCTCATGGTGATGGTACTCATGGTGACAGTTCTCATGGTGACAGTGTTCATGGTGATAGTGCTCATGGTCGCAATGCTCACAGTGAAAGTGCTCTTTGTGAAATATACTGTGGTGACATTACCCATAGTGATATGACCCTTTGTGACACTTTTCACGGTGACAGTTCCCATGGTGACAGTGCCCATGATGACAGTGTCCATGGTGACAGTGCTCATGGTGACAGTGCTCATGGTGACCGTGCTCATGGAAAGATTGTTCATGGTGACAGTGCTCATTGTGATAGTGCTCATGGTGATACTGCACATTGTGACACTGCCGAGGGTTATAGTCTCCATGGTGACCGCAATCAAAGTGATAGTTCCCATGGGGACTGGGCACATGGTGACAGTGCCCATGGTGACATTTCTCATGGTGATATTGTTCATAGTGACAATGCCCATGGTGATAGTTGTCATGGTGACAGTGCCCATGGTGACAGTGCTCATGGTGACAGAGCCCATGGCGACAGGCCCGATTTTGAAACTGCCCAATGTGACATGGTCACATTGGTCATGGTCACAGTGCTCCTAGTGATAGTTCCCATTGTGACATTCCCATGCTTATATTCTCCATGGTAACTGTAACCACGGAAATAGTGTCCATGGTGATCATGCTCATGGTGACAGTGCTCATGGTGACAGTGCTCATGGCGACAGTGCCCATTGTGACAGTGTCCATGTTTATATTGTCCATGGTGAGCGCCATCACTGTTAGAGTGCACACGGTGACCGTGCTCATGGTGATAGTGTTAATGGTGACAATTACCATCGTGACAGTGTCCACGGTGACAGTGCTCATAGTGATCGTTTCCATGGTGACAGTGCTCAGTGTGACAGTGCCCATGGTGACTGTGCTCATGCTGATCGTGCCCGGTGTGAGAGTCCCCTGCGTATAAACTCCATGGTCACTGCAATCACGGTAATAGTGCCCATCGTAACCATACCCATGTTGATAGAGCCCATTGTGACAGTCCTATGGTTATAGTCTCCATGGTTACCGCTACCACGGTAATAGTGCCCATGGTGACCATGCTCATGGTAACAGTGCTCATGGTGACAATTCCCATGGTGACAGTCCTCATGGTAATAGTGTTCATGGTGACTGTGGTCATGGTGACAGTGCCCATGGTGACAGTGCTCATCGTTCAGTACCCATGGTGACATTGCTCATGCTGATAGTGCTCATGGTGACAGTGCTCTCGGTGACAGTGCCCATGGTGACAGTTCCCATTGTGACACTGCCCAGTGTGACAGTGCTCATGGTGACAGTGACCATGGTCACAGTGCTCATGGTGATAGTGCCCATGGTGACAGTGCTCATAGTGACAGATCTCATGGCGACAGTGCCCATAGTCACAATGCTCACAGTGAAAGTGGTCTTTGTGAAATATACGGTGGTGACAGTACCCATAGTGATATTATCCTTTGTGACACTTTTCACGGTGACAGTTCCCATGGTGACAGTGCCCAGGGTGACAGTGTCCATGGTGACAGTGCTCTTGGTGACAGAGCCCATGGTGATAGTGGCAATGCTGACAGTGCCCATGGTGACAATTCTCATGTTGATATTGTTCATAGTGACAGTGCCCATGGTGATAGTGCTCATGGTGACAGTGCCCATGGCGAAAGTGCTCATGGTGACAATGACCATGGTCACAGTGGTCATGGTCACAGTGCTCCTGGTGATAGTTCCCATTGTGACATTCCCATGCTTATATTCTCCATGGTAACCGTAACCACGGAAATAGTGCCCATGGTGATCGTGCTCATTGTGACAGTGCTCATGGTGACAGTGCTCATGGTGACAGAGCCCATAGTGACAGTTCCAATGCTGACAGTGCCCATGGTGACATTGCTCATGGTGACAGAACCCATGGTGAAAGGGTCCATTGTTACACTGCCCAGTGTGACAGTGCTCATGGTGACAGTGACCATGGTCACAGTGCTCATTGTAATAGTGCCCATTGTGATATTCCCATGCTTATAGTCTCCATGGTAACCGCAATCACAGAAATAGTGCCCATGGTGACAGTGCTCATGGCGACAGTGCCCATACTGAGAGTGCCCATGGCAACAGTGCTCATGGTGAGAGTGCTCATGCTGATAGTGCCGGATGTGAGAGTCCCATGGTTATAATCTCCATGGTCACTGCAATCACGGTAATAGTGCCCATCGTAACCGTACCCATGGTGATAGTGCCCATTGTGACAGTCCCATGGTTATAGTCTCCATGGTAACCGCTACCACGGTAATAATGCCCATGGTGACCGTGCTCATGGTGACAGTGCTCTGTTGACAATTCCCATGGTGACAATGCTCATGGTAATAGTGCTCATGGTGACTGTGGTCATGGTGACAATGCACATGGTAATAGTGTTCATGGTGACTGTGTTCATGGTGACAGTGCCAATGGTGACAGTGCTCATGGTTAAGTGGACATGGTGACATTGCTCATGCTGATAGTGCTCATGGTGACAGTGCCCATGGTGACAGTTTCCATTGTGACACTGCCCAATGTCACAGTGCTCATGGTGAGAGTGACCAGGCTCACAGTGCTCATGGTGATCGTGCCCATTGTGACATTCCCATGCTTATAGTCTCCATGGTAAGTGGAATCACGGAAATAGTGCCCATGGTGACAGTGCTCATGGCGACAGTGCCCATAGTGAGAGTGCCCATGGCGACAGTGCCCATGGCAACAGTGCTCATGGTGATAGTGCCCATGGTGAAACTGCTCATGGTGATAGTACCCATGTTGAGAATGCCCATGGTGACAATGCCCATGGTGAAAGTGTCCATGGTGACATTGCTCATGTTGATACTGCCTCTTGCGACACTGCACATAGTTATAGTCTCCATGGTGACCGCAATCACAGTTAGAGGGGCCATGGTGACTGTGATCATGGTGACAGTGCTCATGGTGACAGAGCCCATGGTGATAGTTCCAAGGCGGACACTGCCCATGGTGACAGTACTAATGGTGGTAGTGCTCATGGTAACATTGCCCATGGTGACATAGCTCATGGTGACAGAGCCCTTGGTGACAGGGTCCATTGTTACACTACCCAATGTGACAGTGCTCTTGGTGACAGTGACTATGGTTACAATGCTCATGGTCACAGTGCCCTTTGTGATGGTGCCCATTGTGACATTCCCATGCCTACAGTCTCCATGGTAACCGCAATCACAGAAATAGTGCCCATGGTGACCGTGCTCATGGTGACAGTGCTCATGGTAACAGTGGCAATGGTGAAAGTGCTCTTAGCGACCGTGCCCATAGTTAGAGTGCCCCTGGCAACAGTGTTCATGGTGATAGTGCCCATAGTGACCGTATTCATGGTGACAGTGCTCATGGTCACAATGCTCACAGTGCAAGTGCTCTTAGTGAAATATACTGTGGTGACAGTACCCATAGTGATAGTACCCTTTGTGAACCTTTTCACGGTGACAGTTCCCATGGTGACAGTGCCCATGGTGACAGTGTCCATGGTGACAGTGCTCATGGTGACAGTGCCCATGGTGAGAGTTCCAATGATGACAATGCCTTTGGTGACAGTTCTCATGGTGATAGTGCTCATGGTCACAGTGCCCATGGCGAAAGTGCTCATGGTGACCATGCTCAAGTTGATAGTGCCCATGGTAAATGGGCCCATGGTGACAGTGCTCATGGTGACAGCGGCAATGCTGACAGTGCTCATGGTGACAGTTCTGATGGTGACAGAGCCCATGGTGACAGTGCTCATGGTGAGAGTGTTCATGGAGCCAGTGTACTTTCTCACAGTGTTCAAGGTGCCCGTGCTCATGGTCACAATGCTCACAGTGATAATGCTCTTAGTGAAATATACCATGCTGACAGTACGCATGGTAATAGTACCCATTGGGACAGAGTTCACGGTGACAGTTCCCTTGGTGAGAGGGCTCATGGTGAAAGTGCCCATGGTAACAGTGCTCATGGTGTCAGTGCTAATGGTGAGAGTTCTCGTGATAAAGCCCTTTGTGAGAGGGCCGATGGTTATAGTCACCATGGTGACCGCAATCTCGGTGAAAATGCCCATGGAGACCGTGCTCATGGTGATAGTGCTCATGGTAATAGTACCAATGGTGACGGTTCGCAAGGTGACAGTGCTCATGGTGACAGTACCCATGGTTATATTGCCTACGGTGACAGTGCCCATGGTGACAATTATCACAGTGATAGTTCCCCTTTTGATAGTGCTCATGGTTAGAGTGCTCATGGTGACAGTGGCCACGGTGACATTGCTCATGGTGAGAGTGCCCGTTGTGACAGTGTCCATGGTTATATTCACCATGTTGACCGCAATCATGGTAATAGTGCCCGTGGTGACAATGCCCATGGTGACAGTGCTCGTGGTGACAGTGCCCATGGAAACAGTGCTCATGGGGAGTGTGTTCATGGTGATAGTGCTCATGGTCACAATGCTCACAGTGAAAGTGCTCTTTGTGAAATATACTGTGGTGACAGTACCCATAGTGATATTATCCTTTGTGACACTTTTCACGGTGACAGTTCCCATGGTGACAGTGCCCATGGTGACAATGCTCATGGTAATAGTGCTCATGGTGACTGTGGTCATGGTGACAGTGCCAATGGTGACAGTGCTCCTGGTTAATTGCCCATGGTGACATTGCTCATGCTGACAGTGCTCATGGTGACAGTGCTCTTGGTGACAGTGCCCATGGTGACAGTTCCCATTGTGACACTGCCCAATGTGACAGTGCTCATGGTAACAGTGTCCATGGTCACAGTGCTCATGGTCACAGTGCTCATGGGGATAGTGCCCATTGTGACATTCCCATGTATATACTCTCCATGATAACCACAGTCACGGAAATAGTGCCCATGGTGACCATGCTCATGGTGACAGTTCTCATTGTAACAGTGCCCATGGTGACAGTGCTCACAGTGACAGTGCTCATGGCGACAGTACCCATAGTGAGAGTTCCCCTGGCAACAGTGCTCATGGTGATAGTGCCCATGGTGACAGTACTCATAGTGAAACTGTTCATGGTGATAGTGCTCATGGTTACAATGCTGACAGTGAAAGTGCTCTTAGTGAAATATACTGTGGTGACATTACCTCATTACCCATAGTGATAGTACCCTTTGTGACTCTTTTCACGGTGACAGTTCCCATGGTGACAGTTCCCATGGTGACAGTGTCCATGGTGACAGTGCTCTGGTGACAGTGCTCATTTTGATAGTGCTCATGGTGATACTGCCCATTGCGACACTGCCCATGGTTATAGCTTCCATGGTGACCGCAATCACTGTAATAGTGTGCTCATGGTGACCGTGATCATGGTGACAGAGCCGATGGTGACAGGGCCCATTGTTACACTGCCCAATGTGACAGTGCTCATGGTGACAGTGACTATGGTCACAGTGCTCATTGTGATAGTGCCCATTGAGACATTCCCATGCTTATACACTCCATGGTAACCGCAATCACGGAAATAGTGCCCATGGTGACAGTGCTCATGGCGACAGTGCCCTTTGTGAGAGTGCCCATGGCAACAGTGGCCATGGCAACAGTGCTCATGGTGATACTGCCTATTGTGACCGTGCTCATAGTGATAGTGTTCATGGTGAGAGTGATGAGAGTGATAGTACCCATGGTGACAGTGCTTATGGTGACAGTGCCCATGATGACAGTTCTCATGGTGATATTGCTCATAGTGACAGTGCCCATGGTGATAGTGCTCATGGTGACAGTTCCCATGGTAACAGTGCTCATGGTGATAGTGTCCATGGTGACAGTGCTAAGGGTGACAATGCCCATGGTGACAGTGCTCATGCTGATAGTGCCCGATGTGAGAGTCCCATGGTTATAATCTGAAAGGTCACTGCAATCACGGTAATAGTGCCCATCGTAACCGTACCCATGGTGATAGTGCCCATTTTGACAGTCCCAAGGTTATAGTCTCCATGTTGACCGCTACCACGGGAATAGTGCCCATGGTGACCGTGCTCATGGTGACAGTGCTCTTGGTGACAATTCCCATGGTGGCAATGCTCATGGTAATAGTGCTCATGGTGACTGTGGTCATGGTGACACTGCTCAAGGTGATATTGCCCATGGTGACTGGGCCCATGGTGACAGTGCTCCAGGTGACAGACCCCATGTTGACAGTGGCAATGCTGACACTGCCCATGGTGACAGTTCTCATGGTGATATTGCTCATAGTGATAGTTCCCATGGTGACAGTGCCCTTGGTGACAGTTCTCATGGTGACAGTGCTCAAGGATATAGTGCCGATTTTGACAGTCCCATGGTTATAGTCTCCATGGTGACCGCAATCAAGGTAATAGTGCACACGGTGACTGTGCTCATGGTGACAATGGCCATGGTGACCGTGCTCATGCTGATAGTGCTCATGGTGACAGTGCCCATGGTGACAGTTTCCATTGTGACACTGCCAAATGTCACAGTTCTCATGGTGACAGTGACCAGGCTCACAGTGCTCATGGTGATAGTGCCCATTGTGACATTCCCATCCTTATAGTCTCCACGGTAACCGCAATCACAGAAATAGTGCCCATGGTGACCGTGCTCATGGTGACAGTGCTCATGGTAACAGTGCCCATGGTGGCAGTGCTCATAGTGACAGTGCTCATGGCGACAGTGCCCATAGTGAGAGTGCCCCTGGAAACAGTGATCATGGTGATAGTACTCATGGTGACAGTACTCATGGTGACAGTGTTCATGGTGATAGTGCTCATGGTCGCAATGCTCACAGTGAAAGTGCTCTTTGTGAAATATACTGTGGTTACATTACCCATAGTGATATGACCCTTTGTGACACTTTTCACGGTGACAGTTCCCATGGTGACAGTGCCCATGGTGACAGTGTCCATGGTGACAGTGCTCATGGTGACAGTGCTCATGGTGACCGTGCTCATGGAAAGATTGCTCATGGTGACAGTGCTCATTGTGATAGTGCTCATGGTGATACTGCACATTGTGACACTGCCGAGGGTTATAGTCTCCATGGTGACGCAATCAATGTGATAGTTCCCATGGGGACTGGGCACATGGTGACAGTGCCCATGGTGACATTTCTCATGGTGATATTGTTCATAGTGACAATGCCCATGGTGATAGTTGTCATGGTGACAGTGCCCATGGTGACAGTGCTCATGGTGACAGAGCCCATGGCGACAGGCCCGATTGTGACACTGCCCAATGTGACATGGTCACATTGGTCATGGTCACAGTGCTCCTAGTGATAGTTCCCATTGTGACATTCCCATGCTTATATTCTCCATGGTAACTGTAACCACGGAAATAGTGCCCATGGTGATCATGCTCATGGTGACAGTGCTCATGGTGACAGTGCTCATGGCGACAGTGCCCATAGTGACAGTGCTCATGGCGACAGTGCCCATTGTGACAGTGTCCATGTTTATATTGTCCATGGTGAGCGCCATCACTGTTAGAGTGCACACGGTGACCGTGCTCATGGTGATAGTGTTAATGGTGACAATTACCATCGTGACAGTGTCCACGGTGACAGTGCTCATAGTGATCGTTTCCATGGTGACAGTGCTCAGTGTGACAGTGCCCATGGTGACTGTGCTCATGCTGATCGTGCCCGATGTGAGAGTCCCCTGCGTATAATCTCCATGGTCACTGCAATCACGGTAATAGTGCCCATCCTAACCATACCCATGGTGATAGTGCCCATTGTGACAGTCCTATGGTTATAGTCTCCATGGTGACCGCTACCACGGTAATAGTGCCCATGATGACCATGCTCATGGTAACAGTGCTCATGGTGACAATTCCCATGGTGACAGTCCTCATTGTAATAGTGTTCATCGTGACTGTGGTCATGGTGACAGTGCCCATGGTGACAGTGCTCATCGTTCAGTACCCATGGTGACATTGCTCATGCTGATAGTGCTCATGGTGACAGTGCTCTCGGTGACAGTGCCCATGGTGACAGTTCCCATTGTGACACTGCCCAGTGTGACAGTGCTCATGGTGACAGTGACCATGGTCACAGTGCTCATGGTGATAGTGCCCATGGTGACAGTGCTCATAGTGACAGATCTCATGGCGACAGTGCCCATAGTCACAATGCTCACAGTGAAAGTGGTCTTTGTGAAATATACGGTGGTGACAGTACCCATAGTGATATTATCCTTTGTGACACTTTTCACGGTGACAGTTCCCATGGTGACAGTGCCCAGGGTGACAGTGTCCATGGTGACAGTGCTCATGGTGACAGAGCCCATGGTGATAGTGGCAATGCTGACAGTGCCCATGGTGACAATTCTCATGTTGATATTGTTCATAGTGACAGTGCCCATGGTGATAGTGCTCATGGTGACAGTGCCCATGGCGAAAGTGCTCATGGTGACAATGACCATGGTCACAGTGGTCATGGTCACAGTGCTCCTGGTGATAGTTCCCATTGTGACATTCCCATGCTTATATTCTCCATGGTAACCGTAACCACGGAAATAGTGCCCATGGTGATCGTGCTCATTGTGACAGTGCTCATGGTGACAGTGCTCATGGTGACAGAGCCCATAGTGACAGTTCCAATGCTGACAGTGCCCATGGTGACATTGCTCATGGTGACAGAACCCATGGTGAAAGGGTCCATTGTTACACTGCCCAATGTGACAGTGCTCTTGGTGACAATGACTATGGTCACAATGCACATGGTCACAGTGCTCATTGTAATAGTGCCCATTGTGATATTCCCATGCTTATAGTCTCCATGGTAACCGCAATCACAGAAATAGTGCCCATGGTGATAGTGCTCATGGCGACAGTGCCCATACTGAGAGTGCCCATGGCAACAGTGCTCATGGTGAGAGTGTTCATGCTGATAGTGCCCGATGTGAGAGTCCCATGGTTATAATCTCCATGGTCACTGCAATCACGGTAATAGTGCCCATCGTAACCATACCCATGGTGATAGTGCCCATTGTGACAGTCCCATGGTTATAGTCTCCATGGTAACCGCTACCACGGTAATAATGCCCATGGTGACCGTGCTCATGGTGACAGTGCTCTGTTGACAATTCCCATGGTGACAATGCTCATGGTAATAGTGCTCATGGTGACTGTGGTCATGGTGACAATGCACATGGTAATAGTGTTCATGGTGACTGTGTTCATGGTGACAGTGCCAATGGTGACAGTGCTCATGGTTAAGTGGCCATGGTGACATTGCTCATGCTGATAGTGCTCATGGTGACAGTGCCCATGGTGACAGTTTCCATTGTGACACTGCCCAATGTCACAGTGCTCATGGTGACAGTGACCAGGCTCACAGTGCTCATGGTGATCGTGCCCATTGTGACATTCCCATGCTTATAGTCTCCATGGTAAGTGGAATCACGGAAATAGTGCCCATGGTGACAGTGCTCATGGCGACAGTGCCCATAGTGAGAGTGCCCATGGCGACAGTGCCCATGGCAACAGTGCTCATGGTGATAGTGCCCATGGTGAAACTGCTCATGGTGATAGTACCCATGTTGAGAATGCCCATGGTGACAATGCCCATGGTGAAAGTGTCCATGGTGACAGTGCTCATGGTGATACTGCCTCTTGTGACACTGCACATGGTTATAGTCTCCATGGTGACCGCAATCACAGTTAGAGTGGCCATGGTGAACGTGATCATGGTGACAGTGTTCATGGTGACAGAGACCATGGTGATAGTTCCAAGGCGGACACTGCCCATGGTGACAGTTCTAATGGTGGTAGTGCTCATGGTAACATTGCCCATGGTGACATTGCTCATGGTGACAGAGCCCATGGTGACAGGGTGCATTGTTACACTGCCCAATGTGACAGTGCTCTTGGTGACAGTGAGTATGGTTACAATGCTCATGGTCACAGTGCCCTTTGTGATGGTGCCCATTGTGACATTCCCATGCCTACAGTCTCCATGGTAACCGCAATCACTGAAATAGTGCCCATGGTGACCGTGCTCATGGTGACAGTGCTCATGGTAACAGTGGCAATGGTGAAAGTGCTCTTAGCGACCGTGCCCATAGTGAGAGTGCCCCTGGCAACAGTGTTCATGGTGATAGTGCCCATAGTGACAGTATTCATGGTGACACTGCTCATGGTCACAATGCTCACAGTGCAAGTGCTCTTAGTGAAATATACTGTGGTGACAGTACCCATAGTGATAGTACCCTTTGTGACCCTTTTCACGGTGACAGTTCCCATGGTGACAGTGCCCATGGTGACAGTGTCCTTGGTGACAGTGCTCATGGTGACAGTGCCCATGGTGAGAGTTCCAATGATGACAATGCCTTTGGTGACAGTTCTCATGGTGATAGTGCTCATGGTCACAGTGCCCATGGCGAAAGTGCTCATGGTGACCATGCTCAAGTTGATAGTGCCCATGTTAAATGGGCCCATGGTGACAGTGCTCATGGTGACAGCGGCAATGCTGACAGTGCCCATGGTGACAGTTCTGATGGTGACAGAGCCCATGGTGACAGTGCTCATGGTGAGAGTGTTCATGGAGCCAGTGTACTTTCTCACAGTGTTCAAGGTGCCCGTGCTCATGGTAACAATGCTCACAGTGATAATGCTCTTAGTGAAATATACCATGGTGACAGTACGCATGGCAATAGTACCCATTGGGACAGAGTTCACGGTGACAGTTCCCTTGGTGAGAGGGCTCATGGTGACAGTGCCCATGGTAACAGTGCTCATGGTGACAGTGCTAATGGTGATAGTTCTCGTGATAAAGCCCTTTGTGAGAGTGCCGATGGTTATAGTCACCATGGTGACCGCAATCTCGGTGAAAATGCCCATGGAGACCGTGCTCATGGTGATAGTGCTCATGGTAATAGTACCAATGGTGACGGTTCCCAAGGTGACAGTGCTCATGGTGACAGTACCCATGGTTATATTGCCTACGGTGACAGTGCCCATGGTGACAATTATCACAGTGATAGTTCCCCTTTTGATAGTGCTCATGGTTAGAGTGCTCATGGTGACAGTGCCCACGGTGACAGTGCTCATGGTGAGAGTGCCCGTTGTGACAGTGTCCATGGTTATATTCACCATGTTGACCGCAATCATGGTAATAGTGCCTGTGGTGACAATGCCCATGGTGACAGTGCTCGTGGTGACAGTGCCCATGGAATCAGTGCTCATGGGGAGTGTGTTTATGGTGAAAGTGCTCATGGTCACAATGCTCACAGTGAAAGTTCTCTTTGTGAAATATACTGTGGTGACATTACCCATAGTGATATTATCCTTTGTGACACTTTTCACGGTGACAGTTCCCATGGTGACAGTGCCCATGGTGACAGTGTCCATGGTGACAGTGCTCATAGTGACAGTGCTCATGGCGACAGTGCCCATAGTGAGAGTGCCCCTGGAAACAGTGCTCATGGTGATAGTACTCATGGTGACAGTACTCATGGTGACAGTGTTCATGGTGATAGTGCTCATGGTCGCAATGCTCACAGTGAAAGTGCTCTTTGTGAAATATACTGTGGTGACATTACCCATAGTGATATGACCCTTTGTGACACTTTTCACGGTGACAGTTCCCATGGTGACAGTGCCCATGGTGACAGTGTCCATGGTGACAGTGCTCACGGTGATACTGCCTCTTGTGACACTGCCCATAGTTTTAGTCTCCATGGTGACCGCAATCACAGTAATAGTGCGCATGGTGAGTGTGATCATGGTGACAGTGGTCATGCTGACAGAGCCCATGGTGACACTTCCAATGCTGACAGTGCCCATGGTGACAGTGCCCATGGTGACACTGCTCATGGTGACAGAGCCCATGGTGATAGGGCCGATTGTGACACTGCCCAATGTGACAGTGCTCATGGTGACAATCACCATGGTCACAGTGCTCATGGTCACAGTGCTCCTGGGGATAGTTCCCATTGTGACATTCCCATGCTTAGATTCTCCATGGTAACCGCAACCACGGAAATAGTGCCCATGTTGATCGTGCTCATGGTTACAGTGCTCATGGCGACAGTGCCCATAGTGACAGTTCTCACGGTGACAGTGCCCATTGTGACAGTGTCCATGTTTATACTGTCCATGGTGACCACATTCACTGTTATAGGGCACACGGTGACCGTGCTCATGGTGATAGTGCGAATGGTAACACTAACCATGGTGACAGTGGCCACGGTGACAGTGCTCATGGTGATCGTGTCCATGGAGACAGTACTCAGGGAGAAAGTGCCCATGGTGACAGTGCTCATGCTGATAGTGCCCGGTGTGAGAGTCCCATGGTTATAATCTCCATGGTCACTGCAATCACGGTAATAGTGCCCATCGTAACCGTACCCATGGTGATAGTGCCCATTGTGACAGTCCCATGGTTATAGTCTCCATGGTAACCGCTACCACGGTAATAATGCCCATGGTGACCGTGTTCATGGTGACAGTGCTCTGTTGACAATTCCCATGGTGACAATGCTCATGGTAATAGTGCTCATGGTGACTGTGGTCATGGTGACAATGCACATGGTAATAGTGTTCATGGTGACTGTGGTCATGGTGACAGTGCCAATGGTGAGAGTGCTCATGGTTAAGTGGCCATGGTGACATTGCTCATGCTGATAGTGCTCATGGTGCCAGTGCCCATGGTGACAGTTTCCATTGTGACACTGCCCAATGTCACAGTGCTCATGGTGACAGTGACCAGGCTCACAGTGCTCATGGTGATAGTGCCCATTGTGACATTCCCATGCTTATAGTCTCCATGGTAAGTGGAATCACGGAAATAGTGCCCATGGTGACAGTGCTCATGGCGACAGTGCCCATAGTGAGAGTGCCCATGGCGACAGTCCCCATGGCAACGGTGCTCATGGTGATAGTGCCCATGGTGAAACGGCTCATGGTGATAGTACCCATGTTGAGAATGCCCATGGTGACAATGCCCATGGTGAAAGTGTCCATGGTGACAGTGCTCATGTTGATACTGCCTCTTGTGACACTGCACATAGTTATAGTCTCCATGGTGACCGCAATCACAGTTAGAGGGGCCATGGTGACTGTGATCATGGTGACAGTGCTCATGGTGACAGAGCCCATGGTGATAGTTCCAAGGCGGACAGTGCCCATGGTGACAGTTCTAATGGTGTTAGTGCTCATGGTAACATTGCCCATGGTGACATTGCTCATGGTTACAGAGCCCATGGTGACAGGGTGCATTGTTACACTACCCAATGTGACAGTGCTCTTGGTGACAGTGACTATGGTTACAATGCTCATGGTCACAGTGCCCTTTGTAATGGTGCCCATTGTGACATTC
This sequence comes from Kogia breviceps, assembly GCF_026419965.1. Taxonomy (NCBI): domain Eukaryota; kingdom Metazoa; phylum Chordata; class Mammalia; order Artiodactyla; family Physeteridae; genus Kogia; species Kogia breviceps. The sequence continues at coordinate 108,149,622 of NC_081318.1, read as the reverse complement.
CCATGCCTATAGTCTCCATGGTAACCGCAATCACAGAAATAGTGCCCATGGTGACCGTGCTCATGGTGACAGTGCTCATGGTAACAGTGGCAATGGTGAAAGTGCTCTTGGCGACCGTGCCCATAGTGAGAGTGCCCCTGGCAACAGTGTTCATGGTGATAGTGCCCATAGTGACAGTATTCATGGTGACAGTGCTCATGGTCACAATGCTCACAGTGCAAGTGCTCTTAGTGAAATATACTGTGGTGACAGTACCCATAGTGATAGTACCCTTTGTGACCCTTTTCACGGTGACAGTTCCCATGGTGACAGTGCCCATGGTGACAGTGTCCATGGTGACAGTGCTCATGGTGACAGTGCCCATGGTGAGAGTTCCAATGATGACAATGCCTTTGGTGACAGTTCTCATGGTGATAGTGCTCATGGTCACAGTGCCCATGGCGAAAGTGCTCATGGTGACCATGCTCAAGTTGATAGTGCCCATGGTAAATGGGCCCATGGTGACAGTGCTCATGGTGACAGCGGCAATGCTGACAGTGCTCATGGTGACAGTTCTGATGGTGACAGAGCCCATGGTGACAGTGCTCATGGTGAGAGTGTTCATGGAGCCAGTGTACTTTCTCACAGTGTTCAAGGTGCCCGTGCTCATGGTCACAATGCTCACAGTGATAATGCTCTTAGTGAAATATACCATGCTGACAGTACGCATGGTAATAGTACCCATTGGGACAGAGTTCACGGTGACAGTTACCTTGGTGAGAGGGCTCATGGTGAAAGTGCCCATGGTAACAGTGCTCATGGTCACAGTGCTCCTGGTGATAGTTCCCATTGTGACATTCCCATGCTTAGATTCTCCATGGTAACCGCAACCACGGAAATAGTGCCCATGGTGATCGTGCTCATGGTTACAGTGCTCATGGCGACAGTGCCCATAGTGACAGTTCTCACGGTGACAGTGCCCATTGTGACAGTGTCCATGTTTATACTGTCCATGGTGACCACATTCACTGTTATAGTGCACACGGTGACCGTGCTCATGGTGATAGTGCGAATGGTGACATTAACCATGGTGACAGTGGCCACGGTGACAGTGCTCATGGTGATCGTGTCCATGGAGACAGTACTCAGGGTGAAAGTGCCCATGGTGACAGTGCTCATGCTGATAGTGCCCGGTGTGAGAGTCCCATGGTTATAATCTCCATGGTCACTGCAATCACGGTAATAGTGCCCATCGTAACCGTACCCATGGTGATAGTGCCCATTGTGACAGTCCCATGGTTATAGTCTCCATGGTAACCGCTACTACGGTAATAATGCCCATGGTGACCGTGCTCATGGTGACAGTGCTCTGTTGACAATTCCCATGGTGACAATGCTCATGGTAATAGTGCTCATGGTGACTGTGGTCATGGTGACAATGCACATGGTAATAGTGTTCATGGTGACTGTGGTCATGGTGACAGTGCCAATGGTGACAGTGCTCATGGTTAAGTGGCCATGGTGACATTGCTCATGCTGATAGTGCTCATGGTGACAGTGCCCATGGTGACAGTTTCCATTGTGACACTGCCCAATGTCACAGTGCTCATTGTGACAGTGACCAGGCTCACAGTGCTCATGGTGATAGTGCCCATTGTGACATTCCCATCCTTATAGTCTCCACGGTAACCGCAATCACAGAAATAGTGCCCATGGTGACCGTGCTCATGGTGACAGTGCTCATGGTAACAGTGCCCATGGTGACAGTGCTCATAGTGACAGTGCTCATGGCGACAGTGCCCATAGTGAGAGTGCCCCTGGAAACAGTGCTCATGGTGATAGTACTCATGGTGACAGTACTCATGGTGACAGTGTTCATGGTGATAGTGCTCATGGTCGCAATGCTCACAGTGAAAGTGCTCTTTCTGAAATATACTGTGGTGACATTACCCATAGTGATATGACCCTTTGTGACACTTTTCACGGTGACAGTTCCCATGGTGACAGTGCTCATGGTGACAGTGCTCATGGTGACCGTGCTCATGGAAAGATTGCTCATGGTGACAGTGCTCATTGTGATAGTGCTCATGGTGATACTGCACATTGTGACACTGCCGAGGGTTATAGTCTCCATGGTGACCGCAATCAATGTGATAGTTCCCATGGGGACTGGGCACATGGTGACAGTGCCCATGGTGACATTTCTCATGGTGATATTGTTCATAGTGACAATGCCCATGGTGATAGTTGTCATGGTGACAGTGCCCATGGTGACAGTGCTCATGGTGACAGAGCCCATGGCGACAGGCCCGATTGTGACACTGCCCAATGTGACATGGTCACATTGGTCATGGTCACAGTGCTCCTAGTGATAGTTCCCATTGTGACATTCCCATGCTTATATTCTCCATGGTAACTGTAACCACGGAAATAGTGTCCATGGTGATCATGCTCATGGTGACAGTGCTCATGGTGACAGTGCTCATGGCGACAGTGCCCATAGTGACAGTGCTCATGGCGACAGTGCCCATTGTGACAGTGTCCATGTTTATATTGTCCATGGTGACCGCCATCACTGTTAGAGTGCACACGGTGACCGTGCTCATGGTGATAGTGTTAATGGTGACAATTACCATCGTGACAGTGTCCACGGTGACAGTGCTCAAAGCGATCATTTCCATGGTAACAGTGCTCAGTGTGACAGTGCCCATGGTGACAGTGACCATGGTCACAGTGCTCATGGTGATAGTGCCCATGGTGACAGTGCTCATAGTGACAGAGCTCATGGCGACAGTGCCCATAGTCACAATGCTCACAGTGAAAGTGGTCTTTGTGAAATATACAGTGGTGACAGTACCCATAGTGATATTATCCTTTGTTACACTTTTCACGGTGACAGTTCCCATGGTGACAGTGCCCAGGGTGACAGTGTCCATGGTGACAGTGCTCATGGTGAGAGTGCTCATGGAAAGATTGCTCATGGTGACAGTGCTCATTGTGATAGTGCTCATGGTGATACTGCACATTGTGACACTGCCCATGGTTATAGTCTCCATGGTGACCGCAATCAAAGTAATTGTTCCCATGGTGACCGTGATCATGGTGACAGTGCTCATGGTGACAGAGCCCATGGTGACAGTTCCAATGCTGACTGTGCCCATGGCGACACTGATCATGGTGACACTGATCAAGGTGATAGTGCCCATGGTGACTGGGCCCATGGTGACAGTGGCAAGGCTGACAGTGCCCATGATGACAGTTCTCATGGTGATATTGCTCATAGTGACAGTGCCCATGGTGATAGTGCTCATGGTGACAGTTCCCATGGTGACAGTGCTCATGGTGATAGTGTCCATGGTGAAAGTGCTAAGGGTGACAGTGCCCATGGTGACAGTGCTCATGCTGATAGTGCCCGATGTGAGAGTCCCATGGTTATAATCTGAAAGGTCACTGCAATCACGGTAATAGTGCCCATCGTAACCGTACCCATGGTGATAGTGCCCATTGTGACAGTCCCAAGGTTATAGTCTCCATGTTGACCGCTACCACGGGAATAGTGCCCATGGTGACCGTGCTCATGGTGAGAGTGCTCATGGTGACTATTCCCATGGTGGCAATGCTCATGGTAATAGTGCTCATGGTGACTGTGGTCATGGTGACACTGCTCAAGGTGATATTGCCCATGGTGACTGGGCCCATGGTGACAGTGCTCCAGGTGACAGAACCCATGTTGACAGTGGCAATGCTGACACTGCCCATGGTGACAGTTCTCATGGTGATATTGCTCATAGTGATAGTTCCCATGGTGAGAGTGCCCTTGGTGACAGTTCTCATGGTGACAGTGCTCAAGGATATAGTGCCGATTTGGACAATCCCATGGTTATAGTCTCCATGGTGACCGCAATCAAGGTAATAGTGCACACGGTGACTGTGCTCATGGTGACAATGGCCATGGTGACCGTGCTCATGCTGAGAGTGTTCATGGTGACAGTGTACTTGGTGAGAGTGCTCATCATCATAATGCTCAAAGTGAAAGTGCTCTTAGTGAAATATACTGTGGTGACAGTACCCATAGTGATAGTACCCTTTGTGACACTTTTCACGGTGACAGTTCCCATGGTGACAGTGTCCATGGTGACAGTGTCCATGGTGACAGGGCTCACGGTGATACTGCCTCTTGTGACACTGCCCATGGTTAAAGTCTCCATGGTGACAGCAATCACAGTAATAGTGCGCATGGTGACTGTGATCATGGTGACAGTGGTCATGCTGACAGAGCCCATGGTGACAGTTCCAATGCTGACCGTGCCCATGGCGACAGTGCCCATGGTGACAGTGCTCATGGTGATAGTGCCCATGGTGAAACTGCTCATGGTGATAGTACCTATGTTGAGAATGCCCATGGTGACAATGCCCATGGTGAAAGTGTCCATGGTGACAGTGCTCATGGTGATACTGCCTCTTGTGACACTGCACATGGTTATAGTCTCCATGGTGACCGCAATCACAGTTAGAGTGGCCATGGTGACTGTGATCATGGTGACAGTGCCCATGGTGACAGAGCCCATGGTGATAGTTCCAAGGCGGACAGTGCCCATGGTGACAGTTCTAATGGTGGTAGTGCTCATGGTAACATTGCCCATGGTGACATTGCTCATGGTGACAGAGCCCATGGTGACAGGGTCCATTGTTACACTGCCCAATGTGACAGTGCTCTTGGTGACAGTGACTATGGTTACAATGCTCATGGTCACAGTGCCCTTTGTGATGGTGCCCATTGTGACATTCCCATGCCTATAGTCTCCATGGTAACCGCAATCACAGAAATAGTGCCCATGGTGACCGTGCTCATGGTGACAGTGCTCATGGTAACAGTGGCAATGGTGAAAGTGCTCTTGGCGACCGTGCCCATAGTGAGAGTGCCCCTGTCAACAGTGTTCATGGTGATAGTGCCCATAGTGACAGTATTCATGGTGACAGTGCTCATGGTCACAATGCTCACAGTGCAAGTGCTCTTAGTGAAATATACTGTGGTGACAGTACCCATAGTGATAGTACCCTTTGTGACCCTTTTCACGGTGACAGTTCCCATGGTGACAGTGCCCATGGTGACAGTGTCCATGGTGACAGTGCTCATGGTGACAGTGCCCATGGTGAGAGTTCCAATGATGACAATGCCTTTGGTGACAGTTCTCATGGTGATAGTGCTCATGGTCACAGTGCCCATGGCGAAAGTGCTCATGGTGACCATGCTCAAGTTGATAGTGCCCATGGTAAATGGGCCCATGGTGACAGTGCTCATGGTGACAGCGGCAATGCTGACAGTGCCCATGGTGACAGTTCTGATGGTGACAGAGCCCATGGTGACAGTGCTCATTGTGAGAGTGTTCATGGAGCCAGTGTACTTTCTCACAGTGTTCAAGGTGCCCGTGCTCATGGTCACAATGCTCACAGTGATAATGCTCTTAGTGAAATATACCATGCTGACAGTACGCATGGTAATAGTACCCATTGGGACAGAGTTCACGGTGACAGTTCCCTTGGTGAGAGGGCTCATGGTGACAGTGCCCATGGTAACAGTGCTCATGGTGTCAGTGCTAATGGTGATAGTTCTCGTGATAAAGCCCTTTGTGAGAGTGCCGATGGTTATAGTCACCATGGTGACCGCAATCTCGGTGAAAATGCCCATGGAGACCGTGCTCATGGTGATAGTGCTCATGGTAATAGTACCAATGGTGACGGTTCCCAAGGTGACAGTGCTCATGGTGACAGTACCCATGGTTATATTGCCTACGGTGACAGTGCCCATGGTGACAATTATCACAGTGATAGTTCCCCTTTTGATAGTGCTCATGGTTAGAGTGCTCATGGTGACAGTGCCCACGGTGACAGTGCTCATGGTGAGAGTGCCCGTTGTGACAGTGTCCATGGTTATATTCACCATGTTGACCGCAATCATGGTAATAGTGCCCGTGGTGACAATGCCCATGGTGACAGTGCTCGTGGTGACAGTGCCCATGGAAACAGTGCTCATGGGGAGTGTGTTCATGGTGATAGTGCTCATGGTCACAATGCTCACAGTGAAAGTGCTCTTTGTGAAATATACTGTGGTGACAGTACCCATAGTGATATTATCCTTTGTGACACTTTTCACGGTGACAGTTCCCATGGTGACAGTGCCCATTGTGACAATGCTCATGGTAATAGTGCTCATGGTGACTGTGGTCATGGTGACAGTGCCAATGGTGACAGTGCTCCTCGTTAAGTGCCCATGGTGACATTGCTCATCCTGACAGTGCTCATGGTGACAGTGCTCTTGGTGACAGTTCCCATGGTGACAGTTCACATTGTGACACTGCCCAATGTGACAGTGCTCATGGTAACAGTGTCCATGGTCACATTGCTCATGGTCACAGTGCTCATTGGGGATAGTGCCCATTGTGACATTCCCATGTATATACTCTCCATGATAACCACAGTCACCGAAATAGGGCCCATGGTGACCGTGCTCATGGTGACAGTTCTCATGGTAACAGTGCCCATGGTGATAGTACTCACAGTGACAGTGCTCATGGCGACAGTTCCCATAGTGAGAGTTCCCCTGGCAACAGTGCTCATGGTGATAGTGCCCATGGTGACAGTACTCATGGTGAAACTGTTCATGGTGATAGTGCGCATGGTCACAATGCTGACTGTGAAAGTGCTCTTAGTGAAATATACTGTGGTGATATTACCCATAGTGATAGTACCCTTTGTGACTCTTTTCACGGTGACAGTTCCCATGGTGAGAGTGCCCATGGTGACAGTGTCCATGGTGACAGTGCTCATGGTGACAGTGCTCATTGTGATAGTGCTCATGGTGATACTGCTCATTGTGACACTGCCCATGGTTATAGTCTCCATGGTGACCGCAATCACAGTAATATTGCCCATGGTGCCCGTGATCATGGTGACAGTGCTCATGGTGACAGAGCCCATGGTGACAGTTCCAATGCTGACAGTATCCATGGTGACAGTTCTAATGGTGAGAGTGCTCATGGTAACAGTGCCCATGGTGACATTGCTCATGGTGACAGAGCCCATGGTGACAGGGTCCATTGTTACACTGCCCAATGTGACAGTGCTCTTGGTGACAGTGACTATGGTCACAATCCTCATGGTCACAGTGCTCATTGTGATAGTGCCCATTGTGACATTCCCATGCTTATAGTCTCCATGGTAAGTGGAATCACGGAAATAGTGCCCATGGTGACAGTGCTCATGGCGACAGTGCCCATAGTGAGAGTGCCCATGGCGACAGTGCTCATGGTGAGAGTGCCCATGGTGAAACTGCTCATGGTGACAGTACCCATGGTGAGAATGCCCATGGTGACAATGCCCATGGTGAGAATGTCCATTGTGACAGTTCATATGGTTATAATCTCCATGGTGACCGCAATCACGGTAATAGTGCCCATTGTGACCGTTATCATGGTGACAATGCTCATGGTGACAGTGCCCGTGGAAACAGTGATCATGGTGACAGTGCTCATTGTGATAGTGCTCATGGTGATAGTGCCCATGGCGACTGGGCACATGTTGACAGTGCTCATGGTGACAGTGCTCATGGTGACAGTTCTCATGGTGATATTTCTCATAGTGACAGTGCCCATGGTGATAGTGCTCTTGGTGAGAGTGCCCATGGTGACAGTGCTCATGGTGACAGAGCCCATGGTGATAGGGCCGATTGTGACACTGCCCAATGTGACAGTGCTCATGGTGAAAATGTCCATGGTCACAGTGCTCATGGTCACAGTGCTCCTGGTGATAGTTCCCATTGTGACATTCCCATGCTTAGATTCTCCATGGTAACCGCAACCACGGAAATAGTGCCCATGGTGATCGTGCTCATGGTTACAGTGCTCATGGCGACAGTGCCCATAGTGACAGTTCTCAAGGTGACAGTGCCCATTGTGACAGTGTCCATGTTTATACTGTCCATGGTGACCACATTCACTGTTATAGTGCACACGGTGACCGTGCTCATGGTGATAGTGCGAATGGTGACATTAACCATGGTGACAGTGGCCACGGTGACAGTGCTCATGGTGATCGTGTCCATGGAGACAGTACTCAGGGTGAAAGTGCCCATGGTGACAGTGCTCATGCTGATAGTGCCCGATGTGAGAGTCCCATGGTTATAATCTCCATGGTCACTGCAATCACGGTAATAGTGCCCATCATAACCGTACCCATGGTGATAGTGCCCATTGTGACAGTCCCATGGTTATAGTCTCCATGGTAACAGCTACCACGGTAATAATGCCCATGGTGACCGTGCTCATGGTGACAGTGCTCTGTTGACAATTCCCATGGTGACAATGCTCACGGTAATAGTGCTCATGGTGACTGTGGTCATGGTGACAATGCACATGGTAATAGTGTTCATGCTGACTGTGGTTATGGTGACAGTGCCAATGGTGACAGTGCTCATCGTTAAGTGCCCATGGTGACAATGCTCATGCTGATAGTGCTCATGGTGACAGTGCCCATGGTGACAGTTTCCATTGTGACATTGCCCAATGTCACAGTTCTCATGGTGACAGTGACCAGGCTCACAGTGCTCATGGTGATAGTGCCCATTGTGACATTCCCATCCTTATAGTCTCCACGGTAACCGCAATCACGGAAATAGTGCCCATGGTGACCGTGCTCATGGTGACAGTGCTCATGGTAACAGTGCCCATGGTGACAGTGCTCATAGTGACAGTGCTCATGGCGACAATGCCCATAGTGAGAGTGCCCCTGGAAACAGTGCTCATGGTGATAGTACTCATGGTGACAGTACTCATGGTGACAGTGTTCATGGTGATAGTGCTCATGGTCGCAATGCTCACAGTGAAAGTGCTCTTTGTGAAATATACTGTGGTGACATTACCCATAGTGATATGACCCTTTGTGACACTTTTCACGGTGACAGTTCCCATGGTGACAGTGCCCATGGTGACAGTGTCCATGGTGACAGTGCTTATGGTGACAGTGCTCATGGTGACGCTGCTCATGGAAAGATTGCTCATGGTGACAGTGCTCATTGTGATAGTGCTCATGGTGATACTGCACATTGTGACACTGCCGAGGGTTATAGTCTCCATGGTGACCGCAATCAATGTGATAGTTCCCATGGGGACTGGGCACATGGTGACAGTGCCCATGGTGACATTTCTCATGGTGATATTGTTCATAGTGACAATGCCCATGGTGATAGTTGTCATGGTGACAGTGCCCATGGTGACAGTGCTCATGGTGACAGAGCCCATGGCGACAGGCCCGATTGTGACACTGCCCAATGTGACATGGTCACATTGGTCATGGTCACAGTGCTCCTAGTGATAGTTCCCATTGTGACATTCCCATGCTTATATTCTCCATGGTAACTGTAACCACGGAAATAGTGTCCATGGTGATCATGCTCATGGTGACAGTGCTCATGGTGACAGTGCTCATGGCGACAGTGCCCATAGTGACAGTGCTCATGGCGACAGTGCCCATTGTGACAGTGTCCATGTTTATATTGTCCATGGTGACCGCCATCACTGTTAGAGTGCACACGGTGACTGTGCTCATGGTGATAGTGTTAATGGTGACAGTTACCATCGTGACAGTATCCACGGTGACAGTGCTCATAGTGATCGTTTCCATGGTGACAGTGCTCAGTGTGACAGTGCCCATGGTGACTGTGCTCATGCTGATAGTGCCCGATGTGAGAGTCCCCTGCGTATAATCTCCATGGTCACTGCAATCACGGTAATAGTGCCCATCGTAACCATACCCATGGTGATAGTGCCCATTGTGACAGTCCTATGGTTATAGTCTCCATGGTTACCGCTACCACGGTAATAGTGCCCATGGTGACCATGCTCATGGTAACAGTGCTCATGGTGACAATTCCCATGGTGACAGTCCTCATGGTAATAGTGTTCATGGTGACTGTGGTCATGGTGACAGTGCCAATGGTGACAGTGCTCATCGTTCAGTACCCATGGTGACATTGCTCATGCTGATAGTGCTCATGGTGACAGTGCTCTCGGTGACAGTGCCCATGGTGACAGTTCCCATTGTGACACTGCCCAGTGTGACAGTGCTCATGGTGACAGTGACCATGGTCACAGTGCTCATGATGATAGTGCCCATGGTGACAGTGCTCATAGTGACAGAGCTCATGGCGACAGTGCCCATAGTCACAATGCTCACAGTGAAAGTGGTCTTTGTGAAATATACGGTGGTGACAGTACCCATAGTGATATTATCCTTTGTGACACTTTTCACGGTGACAGTTCCCATGGTGACAGTGCCCAGGGTGACAGTGTCCATGGTGACAGTGCTCATGGTGAGAGTGCTCATGGAAAGATTGCTCATGGTGACAGTGCTCATTGTGATAGTGCTCATGGTGATACTGCACATTGTGACACTGCCCATGGTTATAGTCTCCATGGTGACCGCAATCAAAGTAATAGATCCCATGGTGACCGTGATCATGGTGACAGTGCTCATGGTGACAGAGCCCATGGTGACAGTTCCAATGCTGACTGTGCCCATGGCGACACTGATCATGGTGACACTGATCAAGGTGATAGTGCCCATGGTGACTGGGCCCATGGTGACAGTGGCAAGGCTGACAGTGCCCATGATGACAGTTCTCATGGTGATATTGCTCATAGTGACAGTGCCCATGGTGATAGTGCTCATGGTGACAGTTCCCATGGTGACAGTGCTCATGGTGATAGGGTCCATGGTGAAAGTGCTAAGGGTGACAATGCCCATGGTGACAGTGCTCATGCTGATAGTGCCCGATGTGAGAGTCCCATGGTTATAATCTGAAAGGTCACTGCAATCACGGTAATAGTGCCCATCGTAACCGTACCCATGGTGATAGTGCCCATTGTGACAGTCCCAAGGTTATAGTCTCCATGTTGACCGCTACCACGGGAATAGTGCCCATGGTGACCGTGCTCATGGTGACAGTGCTCATGGTGACAATTCCCATGGTGGCAATGCTCATGGAAATAGTGCTCATGGTGACAGTTCCCATGGTGACAGTGCTCATGGTGATAGTGTCCATGGTGAAAGTGCTAAGGGTGACAGTGCCCATGGTGACAGTGCTCATGCTGATAGTGCCCGATGTGAGAGTCCCATGGTTATAATCTGAAAGGTCACTGCAATCACGGTAATAGTGCCCATCGTAACCGTACCCATGGTGATAGTGCCCATTGTGACAGTCCCAAGGTTATAGTCTCCATGTTGACCGCTACCACGGGAATAGTGCCCATGGTGACCGTGCTCATGGTGAGAGTGCTCATGGTGACTATTCCCATGGTGGCAATGCTCATGGTAATAGTGCTCATGGTGACTGTGGTCATGGTGACACTGCTCAAGGTGATATTGCCCATGGTGACTGGGCCCATGGTGACAGTGCTCCAGGTGACAGAACCCATGTTGACAGTGGCAATGCTGACACTGCCCATGGTGACAGTTCTCATGGTGATATTGCTCATAGTGATAGTTCCCATGGTGAGAGTGCCCTTGGTGACACTTCTCATGGTGACAGTGCTCAAGGATATAGTGCCGATTTGGACAATCCCATGGTTATAGTCTCCATGGTGACCGCAATCAAGGTAATAGTGCACACGGTGACTGTGCTCATGGTGACAATGGCCATGGTGACCGTGCTCATGCTGAGAGTGTTCATGGTGACAGTGTACTTGGTGAGAGTGCTCATCATCATAATGCTCAAAGTGAAAGTGCTCTTAGTGAAATATACTGTGGTGACAGTACCCATAGTGATAGTACCCTTTGTGACACTTTTCACGGTGACAGTTCCCATGGTGACAGTGTCCATGGTGACAGTGTCCATGGTGACAGGGCTCACGGTGATACTGCCTCTTGTGACACTGCCCATGGTTAAAGTCTCCATGGTGACAGCAATCACAGTAATAGTGCGCATGGTGACTGTGATCATGGTGACAGTGGTCATGCTGACAGAGCCCATGGTGACAGTTCCAATGCTGACAGTGCCCATGGCGACAGTGCCCATGGTGACAGTGCTCATGGTGATAGTGCCCATGGTGAAACTGCTCATGGTGATAGTACCTATGTTGAGAATGCCCATGGTGACAATGCCCATGGTGAAAGTGTCCATGGTGACAGTGCTCATGGTGATACTGCCTCTTGTGACACTGCACATGGTTATAGTCTCCATGGTGACCGCAATCACAGTTAGAGTGGCCATGGTGACTGTGATCATGGTGACAGTGCCCATGGTGACAGAGCCCATGGTGATAGTTCCAAGGCGGACAGTGCCCATGGTGACAGTTCTAATGGTGGTAGTGCTCATGGTAACATTGCCCATGGTGACATTGCTCATGGTGACAGAGCCCATGGTGACAGGGTCCATTGTTACACTGCCCAATGTGACAGTGCTCTTGGTGACAGTGACTATGGTTACAATGCTCATGGTCACAGTGCCCTTTGTGATGGTGCCCATTGTGACATTCCCATGCCTACAGTCTCCATGGTAACCGCAATCACAGAAATAGTGCCCATGGTGACCGTGCTCATGGTGACAGTGCTCATGGTAACAGTGGCAATGGTGAAAGTGCTCTTGGCGACCGTGCCCATAGTGAGAGTGCCCCTGTCAACAGTGTTCATGGTGATAGTGCCCATAGTGACAGTATTCATGGTGACAGTGCTCATGGTCACAATGCTCACAGTGCAAGTGCTCTTAGTGAAATATACTGTGGTGACAGTACCCATAGTGATAGTACCCTTTGTGACCCTTTTCACGGTGACAGTTCCCATGGTGACAGTGCCCATGGTGACAGTGTCCATGGTGACAGTGCTCATGGTGACAGTGCCCATGGTGAGAGTTCCAATGATGACAATGCCTTTGGTGACAGTTCTCATGGTGATAGTGCTCATGGTCACAGTGCCCATGGCGAAAGTGCTCATGGTGACCATGCTCAAGTTGATAGTGCCCATGGTAAATGGGCCCATGGTGACAGTGCTCATGGTGACAGCGGCAATGCTGACAGTGCCCATGGTGACAGTTCTGATGGTGACAGAGCCCATGGTGACAGTGCTCATTGTGAGAGTGTTCATGGAGCCAGTGTACTTTCTCACAGTGTTCAAGGTGCCCGTGCTCATGGTCACAATGCTCACAGTGATAATGCTCTTAGTGAAATATACCATGCTGACAGTACGCATGGTAATAGTACCCATTGGGACAGAGTTCACGGTGACAGTTCCCTTGGTGAGAGGGCTCATGGTGACAGTGCCCATGGTAACAGTGCTCATGGTGTCAGTGCTAATGGTGATAGTTCTCATGATAAAGCCCTTTGTGAGAGTGCCGATGGTTATAGTCACCATGGTGACCGCAATCTCGGTGAAAATGCCCATGGAGACCGTGCTCATGGTGATAGTGCTCATGGTAATAGTACCAATGGTGACGGTTCCCAAGGTGACAGTGCTCATGGTGACAGTACCCATGGTTATATTGCCTACGGTGACAGTGCCCATGGTGACAATTATCACAGTGATAGTTCCCCTTTTGATAGTGCTCATGGTTAGAGTGCTCATGGTGACAGTGCCCACGGTGACAGTGCTCATGGTGAGAGTGCCCGTTGTGACAGTGTCCATGGTTATATTCACCATGTTGACCGCAATCATGGTAATAGTGCCCGTGGTGACAATGCCCATGGTGACAGTGCTCGTGGTGACAGTGCCCATGGAAACAGTGCTCATGGGGAGTGTGTTCATGGTGATAGTGCTCATGGTCACAATGCTCACAGTGAAAGTGCTCTTTGTGAAATATACTGTGGTGACAGTACCCATAGTGATATTATCCTTTGTGACACTTTTCACGGTGACAGTTCCCATGGTGACAGTGCCCATTGTGACAATGCTCATGGTAATAGTGCTCATGGTGACTGTGGTCATGGTGACAGTGCCAATGGTGACAGTGCTCCTCGTTAAGTGCCCATGGTGACATTGCTCATGCTGACAGTGCTCATGGTGACAGTGCTCTTGGTGACAGTTCCCATGGTGACAGTTCACATTGTGACACTGCCCAATGTGACAGTGCTCATGGTAACAGTGTCCATGGTCACATTGCTCATGGTCACAGTGCTCATTGGGGATAGTGCCCATTGTGACATTCCCATGTATATACTCTCCATGATAACCACAGTCACCGAAATAGGGCCCATGGTGACCGTGCTCATGGTGACAGTTCTCATGGTAACAGTGCCCATGGTGATAGTACTCACAGTGACAGTGCTCATGGCGACAGTTCCCATAGTGAGAGTTCCCCTGGCAACAGTGCTCATGGTGATAGTGCCCATGGTGACAGTACTCATGGTGAAACTGTTCATGGTGATAGTGCGCATGGTCACAATGCTGACTGTGAAAGTGCTCTTAGTGAAATATACTGTGGTGATATTACCCATAGTGATAGTACCCTTTGTGACTCTTTTCACGGTGACAGTTCCCATGGTGACAGTGCCCATGGTGACAGTGTCCATGGTGACAGTGCTCATGGTGACAGTGCTCATTGTGATAGTGCTCATGGTGATACTGCTCATTGTGACACTGCCCATGGTTATAGTCTCCATGGTGACCGCAATCACAGTAATATTGCCCATGGTGCCCGTGATCATGGTGACAGTGCTCATGGTGACAGAGCCCATGGTGACAGTTCCAATGCTGACAGTACCCATGGTGACAGTTCTAATGGTGAGAGTGCTCATGGTAACAGTGCCCATGGTGACATTGCTCATGGTGACAGAGCCCATGGTGACAGGGTCCATTGTTACACTGCCCAATGTGACAGTGCTCTTGGTGACAGTGACTATGGTCACAATCCTCATGGTCACAGTGCTCATTGTGATAGTGCCCATTGTGACATTCCCATGCTTATAGTCTCCATGGTAAGTGGAATCACGGAAATAGTGCCCATGGTGACAGTGCTCATGGCGACAGTGCCCATAGTGAGAGTGCCCATGGCGACAGTGCTCATGGTGAGAGTGCCCATGGTGAAACTGCTCATGGTGACAGTACCCATGGTGAGAATGCCCATGGTGACAATGCCCATGGTGAGAATGTCCATTGTGACAGTTCATATGGTTATAATCTCCATGGTGACCGCAATCACGGTAATAGTGCCCATTGTGACCGTTATCATGGTGACAATGCTCATGGTGACAGTGCCCGTGGAAACAGTGATCATGGTGACAGTGCTCATTGTGATAGTGCTCATGGTGATAGTGCCCATGGCGACTGGGCACATGTTGACAGTGCTCATGGTGACAGTGCCCATGGTGACAGTTCTCATGGTGATATTTCTCATAGTGACAGTGCCCATGGTGATAGTGCTCTTGGTGAGAGTGCCCATGGTGACAGTGCTCATGGTGACAGAGCCCATGGTGATAGGGCCGATTGTGACACTGCCCAATGTGACAGTGCTCATGGTGAAAATGTCCATGGTCACAGTGCTCATGGTCACAGTGCTCCTGGTGATAGTTCCCATTGTGACATTCCCATGCTTAGATTCTCCATGGTAACCGCAACCACGGAAATAGTGCCCATGGTGATCGTGCTCATGGTTACAGTGCTCATGGCGACAGTGCCCATAGTGACAGTTCTCAAGGTGACAGTGCCCATTGTGACAGTGTCCATGTTTATACTGTCCATGGTGACCACATTCACTGTTATAGTGCACACGGTGTCCGTGCTCATGGTGATAGTGCGAATGGTGACATTAACCATGGTGACAGTGGCCACGGTGACAGTGCTCATGGTGATCGTGTCCATGGAGACAGTACTCAGGGTGAAAGTGCCCATGGTGACAGTGCTCATGCTGATAGTGCCCGATGTGAGAGTCCCATGGTTATAATCTCCATGGTCACTGCAATCACGGTAATAGTGCCCATCATAACCGTACCCATGGTGATAGTGCCCATTGTGACAGTCCCATGGTTATAGTCTCCATGGTAACAGCTACCACGGTAATAATGCCCATGGTGACCGTGCTCATGGTGACAGTGCTCTGTTGACAATTCCCATGGTGACAATGCTCACGGTAATAGTGCTCATGGTGACTGTGGTCATGGTGACAATGCACATGGTAATAGTGTTCATGCTGACTGTGGTTATGGTGACAGTGCCAATGGTGACAGTGCTCATCGTTAAGTGCCCATGGTGACAATGCTCATGCTGATAGTGCTCATGGTGACAGTGCCCATGGTGACAGTTTCCATTGTGACATTGCCCAATGTCACAGTTCTCATGGTGACAGTGACCAGGCTCACAGTGCTCATGGTGATAGTGCCCATTGTGACATTCCCATCCTTATAGTCTCCACGGTAACCGCAATCACGGAAATAGTGCCCATGGTGACCGTGCTCATGGTGACAGTGCTCATGGTAACAGTGCCCATGGTGACAGTGCTCATAGTGACAGTGCTCATGGCGACAATGCCCATAGTGAGAGTGCCCCTGGAAACAGTGCTCATGGTGATAGTACTCATGGTGACAGTACTCATGGTGACAGTGTTCATGGTGATAGTGCTCATGGTCGCAATGCTCACAGTGAAAGTGCTCTTTGTGAAATATACTGTGGTGACATTACCCATAGTGATATGACCCTTTGTGACACTTTTCACGGTGACAGTTCCCATGGTGACAGTGCCCATGGTGACAGTGTCCATGGTGACAGTGCTTATAGTGACAGTGCTCATGGTGACGCTGCTCATGGAAAGATTGCTCATGGTGACAGTGCTCATTGTGATAGTGCTCATGGTGATACTGCACATTGTGACACTGCCGAGGGTTATAGTCTCCATGGTGACCGCAATCAATGTGATAGTTCCCATGGGGACTGGGCACATGGTGACAGTGCCCATGGTGACATTTCTCATGGTGATATTGTTCATAGTGACAATGCCCATGGTGATAGTTGTCATGGTGACAGTGCCCATGGTGACAGTGCTCATGGTGACAGAGCCCATGGCGACAGGCCCGATTGTGACACTGCCCAATGTGACATGGTCACATTGGTCATGGTCACAGTGCTCCTAGTGATAGTTCCCATTGTGACATTCCCATGCTTATATTCTCCATGGTAACTGTAACCACGGAAATAGTGTCCATGGTGATCATGCTCATGGTGACAGTGCTCATGGTGACAGTGCTCATGGCGACAGTGCCCATAGTGACAGTGCTCATGGCGACAGTGCCCATTGTGACAGTGTCCATGTTTATATTGTCCATGGTGACCGCCATCACTGTTAGAGTGCACACGGTGACTGTGCTCATGGTGATAGTGTTAATGGTGACAGTTACCATCGTGACAGTATCCACGGTGACAGTGCTCATAGTGATCGTTTCCATGGTGACAGTGCTCAGTGTGACAGTGCCCATGGTGACTGTGCTCATGCTGATAGTGCCCGATGTGAGAGTCCCCTGCGTATAATCTCCATGGTCACTGCAATCACGGTAATAGTGCCCATCGTAACCATACCCATGGTGATAGTGCCCATTGTGACAGTCCTATGGTTATAGTCTCCATGGTTACCGCTACCACGGTAATAGTGCCCATGGTGACCATGCTCATGGTAACAGTGCTCATGGTGACAATTCCCATGGTGACAGTCCTCATGGTAATAGTGTTCATGGTGACTGTGGTCATGGTGACAGTGCCAATGGTGACAGTGCTCATCGTTCAGTACCCATGGTGACATTGCTCATGCTGATAGTGCTCATGGTGACAGTGCTCTCGGTGACAGTGCCCATGGTGACAGTTCCCATTGTGACACTGCCCAGTGTGACAGTGCTCATGGTGACAGTGACCATGGTCACAGTGCTCATGATGATAGTGCCCATGGTGACAGTGCTCATAGTGACAGAGCTCATGGCGACAGTGCCCATAGTCACAATGCTCACAGTGAAAGTGGTCTTTGTGAAATATACGGTGGTGACAGTACCCATAGTGATATTATCCTTTGTGACACTTTTCACGGTGACAGTTCCCATGGTGACAGTGCCCAGGGTGACAGTGTCCATGGTGACAGTGCTCATGGTGAGAGTGCTCATGGAAAGATTGCTCATGGTGACAGTGCTCATTGTGATAGTGCTCATGGTGATACTGCACATTGTGACACTGCCCATGGTTATAGTCTCCATGGTGACCGCAATCAAAGTAATAGATCCCATGGTGACCGTGATCATGGTGACAGTGCTCATGGTGACAGAGCCCTTGGTGACAGTTCCAATGCTGACTGTGCCCATGGCGACACTGATCATGGTGACACTGATCAAGGTGATAGTGCCCATGGTGACTGGGCCCATGGTGACAGTGGCAAGGCTGACAGTGCCCATGATGACAGTTCTCATGGTGATATTGCTCATAGTGACAGTGCCCATGGTGATAGTGCTCATGGTGACAGTTCCCATGGTGACAGTGCTCATGGTGATAGGGTCCATGGTGAAAGTGCTAAGGGTGACAATGCCCATGGTGACAGTGCTCATGCTGATAGTGCCCGATGTGAGAGTCCCATGGTTATAATCTGAAAGGTCACTGCAATCACGGTAATAGTGCCCATCGTAACCGTACCCATGGTGATAGTGCCCATTGTGACAGTCCCAAGGTTATAGTCTCCATGTTGACCGCTACCACGGGAATAGTGCCCATGGTGACCGTGCTCATGGTGACAGTGCTCATGGTGACAATTCCCATGGTGGCAATGCTCATGGTAATAGTGCTCATGGTGACTGTGGTCATGGTGACACTGCTCAAGGTGATATTGCCCATGGTGACTGGGCCCATGGTGACAGTGCTCCAGGTGACAGAGCCCATGTTGGCAGTGGCAATGCTGACACTGCCCATGGTGACAGTTCTCATGGTGATATTGATCATAGTGATAGGTCCCATGGTGACAGTGCCCTTGGTGACAGTTCTCATGGTGACAGTGCTCAAGGATATAGTGCCGATTTTGACAGTCCCATGGTTATAGTCTCCATGGTGACCGCAATCAAGGTAATAGTGCACACGGTGACTGTGCTCATGGTGACAATGGTCATAGTGACCGTGCTCATGCTGAGAGTGTTCATGGCGACAGTGTACTTGGTGACAGTGTTCATGGTGACTGTGCTCATCGTCATAATGCTCAAAGTGAAAGTGCTCTTAGTGAAATATACTGTGGTGACAGTACCCATAGTGATAGTACCCTTTGTGACACTTTTCACGGTGACAGTTCCCATGGTGACAGTGCCCATGGTGACAGTGTCCATGGTGACAGTGCTCATGGTGATACTGCCTCTTGTGACACTGCCCATGGATATAGTCTCCATGGTGACCGCAATCACAGTAATAGTGCGCATGGTGACTGTGATCATGGTGACAGTGGTCATGCTGACAGAGCCAGGGTCCATTGTTACAATGCCCAATGTGACAGTGCTCATGGTGACAGTGACTATGGTTACAATGCTCATGGTCACAGTGCTCATTGTGATAGTGCCCATTGTGACATTCCCATGCTTATAGTCTCCATGGTAACCACAGTCATGGAAATAGTGCCCATGGTGACAGTGCTCATGGAGACAGTGCCCATAGTGAGAGTGCCCATGGCGACAGTGTCCATGGCAACAGTGCTCATGGTGAGAGTGCCTATGGTGAAAACGCTCATGGTGACAGTACCCAAGGTGAAAATGCCCATGGTGACATTGCCCATGGTGACCGTGTCCATTGTGACAGTTCACATGGTTATAATCTCATTGGTGACCGCAATCACGGTAATAGTGCCCATTGTGACCGTTATCATGGTGACAATACTCACGGTGACAGTGCCCATGGAAACAATGCTCATGGTGACAGAGCTCATTGTAATATTGCTCATGGTGATACTGCCCATGGTGACTGGGCACATGGTGACAGTGCTCATGGTGACAGTGGCAATGCTGACAGTGCCGATGGAGACAGTTCTCATGGTAATATTGCTCATAGTGACAGTGCCCATGGTGAAAGTGCTCATGGTGACAGAGCCCATGGTGATAGGGCCGATTGTGACACTGCCCAATGTGACAGTGCTCATGGTGACAATGACCGTGGTCAGAGTGCTCCTGGTGATATTTCCCAGTGTGACATTCCCATGCTTATATTCTCCATGGTAACCGCAACCACAGAAATAGTGCCCATGGTGATCGTGCTCATGGTGACAGTACTCATGGTGATATTGTTCATAGTGACAGTGCCCATGGTGATAGTGGTCATGGTGACAGTGCCCATGGTGACAGTGCTCATGGTGACAGAGCCCATGGCGACAGGGCCGATTGTGACACTGCCCAATGTGACAGTGCTCATGGTGACAATGACCATGGTCACAGTGGTCATGGTCACAGTGCTCCTGGTGATAGTTCCCATTGTGACATTCCCATGCTTATATTCTCCATGGTAACCGTAACCACGGAAATACTGCCCAAGGTGATCGTGCTCATGGTGACAGTGCTCATGGTGACAGTGCCTCTGGTGACAGTGCTCATGGCAACAGTGCCCAAAGTGACAGTACTCATGGTGACAGTGCCCATTGTGACAGTGTCCATGTTTATATTGTCCATGGTGACCGCTTTCACTCTTATAGTGCACACGGTGACCGTGCTCATGGTGATAGTGCTAATGGTGACAATAACCATGGTGACAGTGTCCACAGTGACAGTGCTCATGGTGATAGTGTCCATGGTGATAGTGTCCATGGTGCCAGTGCCCTTGGTGACAGTGCTCATGCTGATAGTGCCCGATGTGAGAGTCCCATGCTTATAATCTACATGGTCACTGCCATCACAGTAATAGGGCCCATCGTAACCGTGCCCAGGGTGATAGTGCCCATTGTGACAGTCCCATGGTTATAGTCTCCATGGTGACCGCTACCACGGTAATAGTGCCCATGGTGACCGTGCTCATGGTAACAGTGCTCATGGTGACAATTCCCATGGTGACAATCCTCATGGTAATAGTGTTCATGGTGACTGTGGTCATGGTGAGAGTGCCAATGGTGACAGTGCTCATCGTTCATTACCCATGGTGACATTGCTCATGCTGATAGTGCTCATGGTGACAGTGCCCGTGGTGACAGTTCCCATTGTGACACTGCCCAGTGTGACAGTGCTCATGGTGACAGTGACCATGGTCACAGTGCTCATGGTGATAGTGCCCATGGTGACAGTGCTCATAGTGACAGAGCGCATGGCGACAGTGCCCATAGTCACAATGCTCACAGTGAAAGTGGTCTTTGTGAAATATACGGTGGTGACAGTACCCATAGTGATATTATCCTTTGTGACACTTTTCACGGTGACAGTTCCCATGGTGACAGTGCCCAGGGTGACAGTGTCCATGGTGACAGTGCTCATGGTGAGAGTGCTCATGGAAAGATTGCTCATGGTGACAGTGCTCATTGTGATAGTGCTCATGGTGATACTGCACATTGTGACACTGCCCATGGTTATAGTCTCCATGGTGACCGCAATCAAAGTAATAGTTCCCATGGTGACCGTGATCATGGTGACAATGCTCATGGTGACAGAGCCCATGGTGACAGTTCCAATGCTGACTGTGCCCATGGCGACACTGATCATGGTGACACTCATCAAGGAGATAGTGCCCATGGTGACAGGGCCCATGGTGACAGTGGCAAGGCTGACAGTGCCCATGGTGATAGTGCTCATGGTGACAGTTCCCATGGTAACAGTGCTCATGGTGATAGTGTCCATGGTGACAGTGCTAAGGGTGACAATGCCCATGGTGACAGTGCTCATGCTGATAGTGCCCGATGTGAGAGTCCCATGGTTATAATCTGAAAGGTCACTGCAATCACGGTAATAGTGCCCATCGTAACCGTACCCATGGTGATAGTGCCCATTGTGACAGTCCCAAGGTTATAGTCTCCATGTTGACCGCTACCACGGGAATAGTGCCCATGGTGACCGTGCTCATGGTGACAGTGCTCTTGGTGACAATTCCCATGGTGGCAATGCTCATGGTAATAGTGCTCATGGTGACTGTGGTCATGGTGACACTGCTCAAGGTGATATTGCCCATGGTGACTGGGCCCATGGTGACAGTGCTCCAGGTGACAGAGCCCATGTTGGCAGTGGCAATGCTGACACTGCCCATGGTGACAGTTCTCATGGTGATATTGCTCATAGTGATAGTTCCCATGGTGACAGTGCCCTTGGTGACAGTTCTCATGGTGACAGTGCTCAAGGATATAGTGCCGATTTTGACAGTCCCATGGTTATAGTCTCCATGGTGACCGCAATCAAGGTAATAGTGCACACGGTGACTGTGCTCATGGTGACAATGGCCATGGTGACCGTGCTCATGCTGAGAGTGTTCATGGTGACAGTGTACTTGGTGACAGTGTTCATGGTGACTGTGCTCATCGTCATAATGCTCAAAGTGAAAGTGCTCTTAGTGAAATATACTGTGGTGACAGTACCCATAGTGATAGTACCCTTGGTGACATTTTTCACGGTGACAGTTCCCATGGTGACAGTGCCCATGGTGACAGTGTCCATGGTGACAGTGCTCACGGTGATACTGCCTCTTGTGACACTGCCCATGGTTATAGTCTCCATGGTGACCGCAATCACAGTAATAGTGCACATGGTGACTGTGATCATGGTGACAGTGGTCATGCTGACAGAGCCCATGGTGACAGTTCCAATGCTGACAGTGCCCATGGTGACAGTGCCCATGGTGACATTGCTCATGTTGACAGAGCCCATGGTGATAGGGCCGATAGTGACACTGCCCAATGTGACAGTGCTCATGGTGACAATGACCATGTTCACAGTGCTCATGGTCACAGTGCTCCTGGTGATAGTTCCCATTGTGACATTCCCATGCTTAGATTCTCCATGGTAACCGCAACCACGGAAATAGTTCCCATCTTGATCGTGCTCATGGTTACAGTGCTCATGGTGACAGTGCCCATGGTGACAGTTCTCAAGGTGACAGTGCCCATTGTGACAGTGTCCATGTTTATACTGTCCATGGTGACCACATTCACTGTTATAGTGCACACGGTGACCGTGCTCATGGTGATAGTGCGAATGGTAACACTAACCATGGTGACAGTGGCCACGGGGACAGTGCTCATGGTGATCGTGTCCATGGAGACAGTACTCAGGGAGAAAGTGCCCATGGTGACAGTGCTCGTGGTGAGAGTGCTCATGGAAAGATTGCTCATGGTGACAGTGCTCATTGTGATAGTGCTCATGGTGATACTGCACATTGTGACACTGCCGAGGGTTATAGTCTCCATGGTGACCGCAATCAAAGTGATAGTTCCCATGGGGACTGGGCACATGGTGACAGTGCCCATGGTGACATTTCTCATGGTGATATTGTTCATAGTGACAATGCCCATGGTGATAGTTGTCATGGTGACAGTGCCCATGGTGACAGTGCTCATGGTGACAGAGCCCATGGCGACAGGCCCGATTGTGACACTGCCCAATGTGACATGGTCACATTGGTCATGGTCACAGTGCTCCTAGTGATAGTTCCCATTGTGACATTCCCATGCTTATATTCTCCATGGTAACTGTAACCACGGAAATAGTGTCCATGGTGATCATGCTCATGGTGACAGTGCTCATGGTGACAGTGCTCATGGCGACAGTGCCCATAGTGACAGTGCTCATGGCGACAGTGCCCATTGTGACAGTGACCATGTTTATATTGTCCATGGTGACCGCCATCACTGTTAGAGTGCACACGGTGACCGTGCTCATGGTGATACTGTTAATGGTGACAGTTACCATCGTGACAGTGTCCACGGTGACAGTGCTCATAGTGATCGTTTGCATGGTGACAGTGCTCAGTGTGACAGTGCCCATGGTGACTGTGCTCATGCTGATAGTGCCTGATGTGAGAGTCCCCTGCGTATAATCTCCAGGGTCACTGCCATCACGGTAATAGTGCCCATCGTAACCATACCCATGGTGATAGTGCCCATTGTGACAGTCCTATGGTTATAGTCTCCATGGTTACCGCTACCACGGTAATAGTGCCCATGGTGACCATGCTCATGGTAACAGTGCTCATGGTGACAATTCCCATGGTGACAATCCTCATGGTAATAGTGTTCATGGTGACTGTGGTCATGGTGACAGTGCAAATGGTGACAGTGCTCATCGTTCAGTACCCATGGTGACATTGCTCATGCTGATAGTGCTCATGGTGACAGTGCTCTCGGTGACAGTGCCCATGGTGACAGTTCCCATTGTGACACTGCCCAGTGTGACAGTGCTCATGGTGACAGTGACCATGGTCACAGTGCTCATGGTGATAGTGCCCATGGTGACAGTGCTCATAGTGACAGAGCTCATGGCGACAGTGCCCATACTCACAATGCTCACAGTGAAAGTGGTCTTTGTGAAATATACGGTGGTGACAGTACCCATAGTGATATTATCCTTTGTGACACTTTTCACGGTGACAGTTCCCATGGTGACAGTGCCCAGGGTGACAGTGTCCACGGTGACAGTGCTCATGGTGAGAGTGCTCATGGAAAGATTGCTCATGGTGACAGTGCTCATTGTGATAGTGCTCATGGTGATACTGCACATTGTGACACTGCCCATGGTTATAGTCTCCATGGTGACCGCAATCAAAGTAATAGTTCCCATGGTGACCGTGATCATGGTGACAGTGCTCATGGTGACAGAGCCCATGGTGACAGTTCCAATGCTGACTGTGCCCATGGCGACACTGATCATGGTGACACTGATCAAGGTGATAGTGCCCATGGTGACTGGGCCCATGGTGACAGTGGCAAGGCTGACAGTGCCCATGATGAC
This sequence comes from Kogia breviceps, assembly GCF_026419965.1. Taxonomy (NCBI): domain Eukaryota; kingdom Metazoa; phylum Chordata; class Mammalia; order Artiodactyla; family Physeteridae; genus Kogia; species Kogia breviceps. The sequence continues at coordinate 108,124,753 of NC_081318.1, read as the reverse complement.
AGTTCTCATGGTGATATTGCTAATAGTGACAGTGCCCATGGTGATAGTGCTCATGGTGACAGTTCCCATGGTGACAGTGCTCATGGTGATAGTGTCCATGGTGACAGTGCTAAGGGTGACAGTGCCCATGGTGACAGTGCTCATGCTGATAGTGCCCGATGTGAGAGTCCCATGGTTATAATCTGAAAGGTCACTGCAATCACTGTAATAGTGCCCATCGTAACCGTACCCATGGTGATAGTGCCCATTGTGACAGTCCCAAGGTTATAGTCTCCATGTTGACCGCTACCACGGGAATAGTGCCCATGGTGACCGTGCTCATGGTGACAGTGCTCATGGTGACAATTCCCATGGTGGCAATTCTCATGGTAATAGTGCTCATGGTGACTGTGGTCATGGTGACACTGCTCAAGGTGATATTGCCCATGGTGACTGGGCCCATGGTGACAGTGCTCCAGGTGACAGAGCCCATGATGGCAGTGGCAATGCTGACACTGCCCATGGTGACAGTTCTCATGGTGATATTGCTCATAGTGATAGTTCCCATGGTGAGAGTGCCCTTGGTGACAGTTCTCATGGTGACAGTGCTCAAGGATATAGTGCCGATTTTGACAGTCCCATGGTTATAGTCTGCATGGTGACCGCAATCAAGGTAATAGTGCACACGGTGACTGTGCTCATGGTGACAAGGGCCATGGTGACCGTGCTCATGCTGAGAGTGTTCATGGTGACAGTGTACTTGGTGAGAGTGTTCATGGTGACTGTGCTCATCGTCATAATGCTCAAAGTGAAAGTGCTCTTAGTGAAATATACTGTGGTGACAGTACCCATAGTGATAGTACCCTTTGTGACACTTTTCACGGTGAAAGTTCCCATGGTGAGAGTGCCCATGGTGACAGTGTCCATGGTGACAGTGCTCACGGTGATACTGCCTCTTGTGACAGTGCCCATGGTTATAGTCTCCATGGTGACCGCAATCACAGTAATATTGCGCATGGTGACTGTGATCATGGTGACAGTGGTCATGCTGACAGAGCCCATGGTGACAGTTCCAATGCTGACAGTGCCCATGGTGACAGTGCCCATGGTGACAGTGCTCATGGTGACAGAGCCCATGGTGATAGGGCCGATTGTGACACTGCCCAATGTGACAGTGCTCATGGTGACAATGACCATGGTCACAGTGCTCATGGTCACAGTGCTCCTGGGGATAGTTTCCATTGTGACATTCCCATGCTTAGATTCTCCATGGTAACCGCAACCACGGAAATAGTGCCCATGGTGATCGTGCTCATGGTTACAGTGCTCATGGCGACAGTGCCCATAGTGACAGTTCTCAAGGTGACAGTGCCCATTGTGACAGTGTCCATGTTTATACTGTCCATGGTGACCACATTCACTGTTGTAGTGCACACGGTGACCGTGCTCATGGTGATAGTGCGAATGGTAACACTAACCATGGTGACAGTGGCCACGGTGACAGTGCTCATGGTGATCGTGTCCATGGAGACAGTACTCAGGGAGAAAGTGCCCATGGTGACAGTGCTCATGCTGATAGTGCCCGGTGTGAGAGTCCCATGGTTATAATCTCCATGGTCACTGCAATCACGGTAATAGTGCCCATCGTAACCGTACCCATGGTGATAGTGCCCATTGTGACAGTCCCATGGTTATAGTCTCCATGGTAACCGCTACCACGGTAATAATGCCCATGGTGACCGTGCTCATGGTGACAGTGCTCTGTTGACAATTCCCATGGTGACAATGCTCATGGTAATAGTGCTCATGGTGACTGTGGTCATGGTGACAATGCACATGGTAATAGTGTTCATGGTGACTGTGGTCATGGTGACAGTGCCAATGGTGACAGTGCTCATGGTTAAGTGGCCATGGTGACATTGCTCATGCTGATAGTGCTCATGGTGACAGTGCCCATGGTGACAGTTCCCATTGTGACACTGCCCAGTGTGACAGTGCTCATGGTGACAGTGACCATGGTCACAGTGCTCATGATGATAGTGCCCATGGTGACAGTGCTCATAGTGACAGAGCTCATGGCGACAGTGCCCATAGTCACAATGCTCACAGTGAAAGTGGTCTTTGTGAAATATACGGTGGTGACAGTACCCATAGTGATATTATCCTTTGTGACACTTTTCACGGTGACAGTTCCCATGGTGACAGTGCCCAGGGTGACAGTGTCCATGGTGACAGTGCTCATGGTGAGAGTGCTCATGGAAAGATTGCTCATGGTGACAGTGCTCATTGTGATAGTGCTCATGGTGATACTGCACATTGTGACACTGCCCATGGTTATAGTCTCCATGGTGACCGCAATCAAAGTAATAGATCCCATGGTGACCGTGATCATGGTGACAGTGCTCATGGTGACAGAGCCCATGGTGACAGTTCCAATGCTGACTGTGCCCATGGCGACACTGATCATGGTGACACTGATCAAGGTGATAGTGCCCATGGTGACTGGGCCCATGGTGACAGTGGCAAGGCTGACAGTGCCCATGATGACAGTTCTCATGGTGATATTGCTCATAGTGACAGTGCCCATGGTGATAGTGCTCATGGTGACAGTTCCCATGGTGACAGTGCTCATGGTGATAGGGTCCATGGTGAAAGTGCTAAGGGTGACAATGCCCATGGTGACAGTGCTCATGCTGATAGTGCCCGATGTGAGAGTCCCATGGTTATAATCTGAAAGGTCACTGCAATCACGGTAATAGTGCCCATCGTAACCGTACCCATGGTGATAGTGCCCATTGTGACAGTCCCAAGGTTATAGTCTCCATGTTGACCGCTACCACGGGAATAGTGCCCATGGTGACCGTGCTCATGGTGACAGTGCTCATGGTGACAATTCCCATGGTGGCAATGCTCATGGTAATAGTGCTCATGGTGACTGTGGTCATGGTGACACTGCTCAAGGTGATATTGCCCATGGTGACTGGGCCCATGGTGACAGTGCTCCAGGTGACAGAGCCCATGTTGGCAGTGGCAATGCTGACACTGCCCATGGTGACAGTTCTCATGGTGATATTGATCATAGTGATAGGTCCCATGGTGACAGTGCCCTTGGTGACAGTTCTCATGGTGACAGTGCTCAAGGATATAGTGCCGATTTTGACAGTCCCATGGTTATAGTCTCCATGGTGACCGCAATCAAGGTAATAGTGCACACGGTGACTGTGCTCATGGTGACAATGGTCATAGTGACCGTGCTCATGCTGAGAGTGTTCATGGCGACAGTGTACTTGGTGACAGTGTTCATGGTGACTGTGCTCATCGTCATAATGCTCAAAGTGAAAGTGCTCTTAGTGAAATATACTGTGGTGACAGTACCCATAGTGATAGTACCCTTTGTGACACTTTTCACGGTGACAGTTCCCATGGTGACAGTGCCCATGGTGACAGTGTCCATGGTGACAGTGCTCATGGTGATACTGCCTCTTGTGACACTGCCCATGGATATAGTCTCCATGGTGACCGCAATCACAGTAATAGTGCGCATGGTGACTGTGATCATGGTGACAGTGGTCATGCTGACAGAGCCAGGGTCCATTGTTACAATGCCCAATGTGACAGTGCTCATGGTGACAGTGACTATGGTTACAATGCTCATGGTCACAGTGCTCATTGTGATAGTGCCCATTGTGACATTCCCATGCTTATAGTCTCCATGGTAACCACAGTCATGGAAATAGTGCCCATGGTGACAGTGCTCATGGAGACAGTGCCCATAGTGAGAGTGCCCATGGCGACAGTGTCCATGGCAACAGTGCTCATGGTGAGAGTGCCTATGGTGAAAACGCTCATGGTGACAGTACCCAAGGTGAAAATGCCCATGGTGACATTGCCCATGGTGACCGTGTCCATTGTGACAGTTCACATGGTTATAATCTCATTGGTGACCGCAATCACGGTAATAGTGCCCATTGTGACCGTTATCATGGTGACAATACTCACGGTGACAGTGCCCATGGAAACAGTGCTCATGGTGACAGAGCTCATTGTAATATTGCTCATGGTGATACTGCCCATGGTGACTGGGCACTTGGTGACAGTGCTCATGGTGACAGTGGCAATGCTGACAGTGCCGATGGAGACAGTTCTCATGGTAATATTGCTCATAGTGACAGTGCCCATGGTGAAAGTGCTCATGGTGACAGAGCCCATGGTGATAGGGCCGATTGTGACACTGCCCAATGTGACAGTGCTCATGGTGACAATGACCGTGGTCAGAGTGCTCCTGGTGATATTTCCCAGTGTGACATTCCCATGCTTATATTCTCCATGGTAACCGCAACCACAGAAATAGTGCCCATGGTGATCGTGCTCATGGTGACAGTACTCATGGTGATATTGTTCATAGTGACAGTGCCCATGGTGATAGTGGTCATGGTGACAGTGCCCATGGTGACAGTGCTCATGGTGACAGAGCCCATGGCGACAGGGCCGATTGTGACACTGCCCAATGTGACAGTGCTCATGGTGACAATGACCATGGTCACAGTGGTCATGGTCACAGTGCTCCTGGTGATAGTTCCCATTGTGACATTCCCATGCTTATATTCTCCATGGTAACCGTAACCACGGAAATACTGCCCAAGGTGATCGTGCTCATGGTGACAGTGCTCATGGTGACAGTGCCTCTGGTGACAGTGCTCATGGCAACAGTGCCCAAAGTGACAGTACTCATGGTGACAGTGCCCATTGTGACAGTGTCCATGTTTATATTGTCCATGGTGACCGCTTTCACTCTTATAGTGCACACGGTGACCGTGCTCATGGTGATAGTGCTAATGGTGACAATAACCATGGTGACAGTGTCCACAGTGACAGTGCTCATGGTGATAGTGTCCATGGTGATAGTGTCCATGGTGCCAGTGCCCTTGGTGACAGTGCTCATGCTGATAGTGCCCGATGTGAGAGTCCCATGCTTATAATCTACATGGTCACTGCCATCACAGTAATAGGGCCCATCGTAACCGTGCCCAGGGTGATAGTGCCCATTGTGACAGTCCCATGGTTATAGTCTCCATGGTGACCGCTACCACGGTAATAGTGCCCATGGTGACCGTGCTCATGGTAACAGTGCTCATGGTGACAATTCCCATGGTGACAATCCTCATGGTAATAGTGTTCATGGTGACTGTGGTCATGGTGAGAGTGCCAATGGTGACAGTGCTCATCGTTCATTACCCATGGTGACATTGCTCATGCTGATAGTGCTCATGGTGACAGTGCCCGTGGTGACAGTTCCCATTGTGACACTGCCCAGTGTGACAGTGCTCATGGTGACAGTGACCATGGTCACAGTGCTCATGGTGATAGTGCCCATGGTGACAGTGCTCATAGTGACAGAGCGCATGGCGACAGTGCCCATAGTCACAATGCTCACAGTGAAAGTGGTCTTTGTGAAATATACGGTGGTGACAGTACCCATAGTGATATTATCCTTTGTGACACTTTTCACGGTGACAGTTCCCATGGTGACAGTGCCCAGGGTGACAGTGTCCATGGTGACAGTGCTCATGGTGAGAGTGCTCATGGAAAGATTGCTCATGGTGACAGTGCTCATTGTGATAGTGCTCATGGTGATACTGCACATTGTGACACTGCCCATGGTTATAGTCTCCATGGTGACCGCAATCAAAGTAATAGTTCCCATGGTGACCGTGATCATGGTGACAATGCTCATGGTGACAGAGCCCATGGTGACAGTTCCAATGCTGACTGTGCCCATGGCGACACTGATCATGGTGACACTCATCAAGGAGATAGTGCCCATGGTGACAGGGCCCATGGTGACAGTGGCAAGGCTGACAGTGCCCATGGTGATAGTGCTCATGGTGACAGTTCCCATGGTAACAGTGCTCATGGTGATAGTGCCTGTGGTGACAATGCCCATGGTGACAGTGCTCGTGGTGACAGTGCCCATGGAATCAGTGCTCATGGGGAGTGTGTTTATGGTGAAAGTGCTCATGGTCACAATGCTCACAGTGAAAGTGCTCTTTGTGAAATATACTGTGGTGACATTACCCATAGTGATATTATCCTTTGTGACACTTTTCACGGTGACAGTTCCCATGGTGACAGTGCCCATGGTGACAGTGTCCATGGTGACAGTGCTCATAGTGACAGTGCTCATGGCTACAGTGCCCATAGTGAGAGTGCCCCTGGAAACAGTGCTCATGGTGATAGTACTCATGGTGACAGTACTCATGGTGACAGTGTTCATGGTGATAGTGCTCATGGTCGCAATGCTCACAGTGAAAGTGCTCTTTGTGAAATATACTGTGGTGACATTACCCATAGTGATATGACCCTTTGTGACACTTTTCACGGTGACAGTTCCCATGGTGACAGTGCCCATGGTGACAGTGTCCATGGTGACAGTGCTCACGGTGATACTGCCTTTTGTGACACTGCCCATAGTTTTAGTCTCCATGGTGACCGCAATCACAGTAATAGTGCGCATGGTGAGTGTGATCATGGTGACAGTGGTCATGCTGACAGAGCCCATGGTGACACTTCCAATGCTGACAGTGCCCATGGTGACAGTGCCCATGGTGACACTGCTCATGGTGACAGAGCCCATGGTGATAGGGCCGATTGTGACACTGCCCAATGTGACAGTGCTCATGGTGACAATCACCATGGTCACAGTGCTCATGGTCACAGTGCTCCTGGGGATAGTTCCCATTGTGACATTCCCATGCTTAGATTCTCCATGGTAACCGCAACCACGGAAATAGTGCCCATGTTGATCGTGCTCATGGTTACAGTGCTCATGGCGACAGTGCCCATAGTGACAGTTCTCACGGTGACAGTGCCCATTGTGACAGTGTCCATGTTTATACTGTCCATGGTGACCACATTCACTGTTATAGGGCACACGGTGACCGTGCTCATGGTGATAGTGCGAATGGTAACACTAACCATGGTGACAGTGGCCACGGTGACAGTGCTCATGGTGATCGTGTCCATGGAGACAGTACTCAGGGAGAAAGTGCCCATGGTGACAGTGCTCATGCTGATAGTGCCCGGTGTGAGAGTCCCATGGTTATAATCTCCATGGTCACTGCAATCACGGTAATAGTGCCCATCGTAACCGTACCCATGGTGATAGTGCCCATTGTGACAGTCCCATGGTTATAGTCTCCATGGTAACCGCTACCACGGTAATAATGCCCATGGTGACCGTGTTCATGGTGACAGTGCTCTGTTGACAATTCCCATGGTGACAATGCTCATGGTAATAGTGCTCATGGTGACTGTGGTCATGGTGACAATGCACATGGTAATAGTGTTCATGGTGACTGTGGTCATGGTGACAGTGCCAATGGTGAGAGTGCTCATGGTTAAGTGGCCATGGTGACATTGCTCATGCTGATAGTGCTCATGGTGCCAGTGCCCATGGTGACAGTTTCCATTGTGACACTGCCCAATGTCACAGTGCTCATGGTGACAGTGACCAGGCTCACAGTGCTCATGGTGATAGTGCCCATTGTGACATTCCCATGCTTATAGTCTCCATGGTAAGTGGAATCACGGAAATAGTGCCCATGGTGACAGTGCTCATGGCGACAGTGCCCATAGTGAGAGTGCCCATGGCGACAGTCCCCATGGCAACGGTGCTCATGGTGATAGTGCCCATGGTGAAACGGCTCATGGTGATAGTACCCATGTTGAGAATGCCCATGGTGACAATGCCCATGGTGAAAGTGTCCATGGTGACAGTGCTCATGTTGATACTGCCTCTTGTGACACTGCACATAGTTATAGTCTCCATGGTGACCGCAATCACAGTTAGAGGGGCCATGGTGACTGTGATCATGGTGACAGTGCTCATGGTGACAGAGCCCATGGTGATAGTTCCAAGGCGGACAGTACCCATGGTGACAGTTCTAATGGTGTTAGTGCTCATGGTAACATTGCCCATGGTGACATTGCTCATGGTTACAGAGCCCATGGTGACAGGGTGCATTGTTACACTACCCAATGTGACAGTGCTCTTGGTGACAGTGACTATGGTTACAATGCTCATGGTCACAGTGCCCTTTGTAATGGTGCCCATTGTGACATTCCCATGCCTATAGTCTCCATGGTAACCGCAATCACAGAAATAGTGCCCATGGTGACCGTGCTCATGGTGACAGTGCTCATGGTAACAGTGGCAATGGTGAAAGTGCTCTTGGCGACCGTGCCCATAGTGAGAGTGCCCCTGGCAACAGTGTTCATGGTGATAGTGCCCATAGTGACAGTATTCATGGTGACAGTGCTCATGGTCACAATGCTCACAGTGCAAGTGCTCTTAGTGAAATATACTGTGGTGACAGTACCCATAGTGATAGTACCCTTTGTGACCCTTTTCACGGTGACAGTTCCCATGGTGACAGTGCCCATGGTGACAGTGTCCATGGTGACAGTGCTCATGGTGACAGTGCCCATGGTGAGAGTTCCAATGATGACAATGCCTTTGGTGACAGTTCTCATGGTGATAGTGCTCATGGTCACAGTGCCCATGGCGAAAGTGCTCATGGTGACCATGCTCAAGTTGATAGTGCCCATGGTAAATGGGCCCATGGTGACAGTGCTCATGGTGACAGCGGCAATGCTGACAGTGCTCATGGTGACAGTTCTGATGGTGACAGAGCCCATGGTGACAGTGCTCATGGTGAGAGTGTTCATGGAGCCAGTGTACTTTCTCACAGTGTTCAAGGTGCCCGTGCTCATGGTCACAATGCTCACAGTGATAATGCTCTTAGTGAAATATACCATGCTGACAGTACGCATGGTAATAGTACCCATTGGGACAGAGTTCACGGTGACAGTTACCTTGGTGAGAGGGCTCATGGTGAAAGTGCCCATGGTAACAGTGCTCATGGTGTCAGTGCTAATGGTGAGAGTTCTCGTGATAAAGCCCTTTGTGAGAGTGCCGATGGTTATAGTCACCATGGTGACCGCAATCTCGGTGAAAATGCCCATGGAGACCGTGCTCATGGTGATAGTGCTCATGGTAATAGTACCAATGGTGACGGTTCGCAAGGTGACAGTGCTCATGGTGACAGTACCCATGGTTATATTGCCTACGGTGACAGTGCCCATGGTGACAATTATCACAGTGATAGTTCCCCTTTTGATAGTGCTCATGGTTAGAGTGCTCATGGTGACAGTGGCCACGGTGACAGTGCTCATGGTGAGAGTGCCCGTTGTGACAGTGTCCATGGTTATATTCACCATGTTGACCGCAATCATGGTAATAGTGCCCGTGGTGACAATGCCCATGGTGACAGTGCTCGTGGTGACAGTGCCCATGGAAACAGTGCTCATGGGGAGTGTGTTCATGGTGATAGTGCTCATGGTCACAATGCTCACAGTGAAAGTGCTCTTTGTGAAATATACTGTGGTGACAGTACCCATAGTGATATTATCCTTTGTGACACTTTTCACGGTGACAGTTCCCATGGTGACAGTGCCCATGGTGACAATGCTCATGGTAATAGTGCTCATGGTGACTGTGGTCATGGTGACAGTGCCAATGGTGACAGTGCTCCTGGTTAATTGCCCATGGTGACATTGCTCATGCTGACAGTGCTCATGGTGACAGTGCTCTTGGTGACAGTGCCCATGGTGACAGTTCCCATTGTGACACTGCCCAATGTGACAGTGCTCATGGTAACAGTGTCCATGGTCACAGTGCTCATGGTCACAGTGCTCATGGGGATAGTGCCCATTGTGACATTCCCATGTATATACTCTCCATGATAACCACAGTCACGGAAATAGTGCCCATGGTGACCATGCTCATGGTGACAGTTCTCATTGTAACAGTGCCCATGGTGACAGTGCTCACAGTGACAGTGCTCATGGCGACAGTACCCATAGTGAGAGTTCCCCTGGCAACAGTGCTCATGGTGATAGTGCCCATGGTGACAGTACTCATAGTGAAACTGTTCATGGTGATAGTGCTCATGGTCACAATGCTGACAGTGAAAGTGCTCTTAGTGAAATATACTGTGGTGACATTACCACATTACCCATAGTGATAGTACACTTTGTGACTCTTTTCACGGTGACAGTTCCCATGGTGACAGTTCCCATGGTGACAGTGTCCATGGTGACAGTGCTCTGGTGACAGTGCTCATTTTGATAGTGCTCATGGTGATACTGCCCATTGCGACACTGCCCATGGTTATAGCTTCCATGGTGACCGCAATCACAGTAATAGTGTGCTCATGGTGACCGTGATCATGGTGACAGTGCTCATGGTGACAGAGCCGATGGTGACAGGGCCCATTGTTACACTGCCCAATGTGACAGTGCTCATGGTGACGGTGACTATGGTCACAGTGCTCATTGTGATAGTGCCCATTGAGACATTCCCATGCTTATACACTCCATGGTAACCGCAATCACGGAAATAGTGCCCATGTTGACAGTGCTCATGGCGACAGTGCCCTTTGTGAGAGTGCCCATGGCAACAGTGGCCATGGCAACAGTGCTCATGGTGATACTGCCTATTGTGACCGTGCTCATAGTGATAGTGTTCATGGTGAGAGTGATGAGAGTGATAGTACCCATGGTGACAGTGCTTATGGTGACAGTGCCCATGATGACAGTTCTCATGGTGATATTGCTCATAGTGACAGTGCCCATGGTGATAGTGCTCATGGTGACAGTTCCCATGGTAACAGTGCTCATGGTGATAGTGTCCATGGTGACAGTGCTAAGGGTGACAATGCCCATGGTGACAGTGCTCATGCTGATAGTGCCCGATGTGAGAGTCCCATGGTTATAATCTGAAAGGTCACTGCAATCACGGTAATAGTGCCCATCGTAACCGTACCCATGGTGATAGTGCCCATTTTGACAGTCCCAAAGTTATAGTCTCCATGTTGACCGCTACCACGGGAATAGTGCCCATGGTGACCGTGCTCATGGTGACAGTGCTCTTGGTGACAATTCCCATGGTGGCAATGCTCATGGTAATAGTGCTCATGGTGACTGTGGTCATGGTGACACTGCTCAAGGTGATATTGCCCATGGTGACTGGGCCCATGGTGACAGTGCTCCAGGTGACAGACCCCATGTTGACAGTGGCAATGCTGACACTGCCCATGGTGACAGTTCTCATGGTGATATTGCTCATAGTGATAGTTCCCATGGTGACCGTGCCCTTGGTGACAGTTCTCATGGTGACAGTGCTCAAGGATATAGTGCCGATTTTGACAGTCCCATGGTTATAGTCTCCATGGTGACCGCAATCAAGGTAATAGTGCACACGGTGACTGTGCTCATGGTGACAATGGCCATGGTGACCGTGCTCATGCTGAGAGTGTTCATGGTGACAGTGTACTTGGTGACAGTGTTCATGGTGACTGTGCTCATCGTCATAATGCTCAAAGTGAAAGTGCTCTTAGTGAAATATACTGTGGTGACAGTACCCATAGTGATAGTACACTTTGTGACACTTTTCATGGTGACAGTTCCCATGGTGACAGTGCCCATGGTGACAGTGTCCATGGTGACAGTGCTCACGGTGATACTGCCTCTTGTGACACTGCCCATGGTTATAGTCTCCATGGTGACCGCAATCACAGTAATAGTGCGCATGGTGACTGTGATCATGGTGACAGTGGTCATGCTGACAGAGCCCATGGTGACAGTTCCAATGCTGACAGTGCCCATGGTGACAGTGCCCATGGTGACAGTGCTCATGGTGACAGAGCCCATGGTGATAGGGCCGATTGTGACACTGCCCAATGTGACAGTGCTCATGGTGAAAATGTCCATGGTCACAGTGCTCATGGTCACAGTGCTCCTGGTGATAGTTCCCATTGTGACATTCCCATGCTTAGATTCTCCATGGTAACCGCAACCACGGAAATAGTGCCCATGGTGATCGTGCTCATGGTTACAGTGCTCATGGCGACAGTGCCCATAGTGACAGTTCTCAAGGTGACAGTGCCCATTGTGACAGTGTCCATGTTTATACTGTCCATGGTGACCACATTCACTGTTATAGTGCACACGGTGACCGTGCTCATGGTGATAGTGCGAATGGTGACATTAACCATGGTGACAGTGGCCACGGTGACAGTGCTCATGGTGATCGTGTCCATGGAGACAGTACTCAGGGTGAAAGTGCCCATGGTGACAGTGCTCATGCTGATAGTGCCCGGTGTGAGAGTCCCATGGTTATAATCTCCATGGTCACTGCAATCACGGTAATAGTGCCCATCGTAACCGTACCCATGGTGATAGTGCCCATTGTGACAGTCCCATGGTTATAGTCTCCATGGTAACCGCTACTACGGTAATAATGCCCATGGTGACCGTGCTCATGGTGACAGTGCTCTGTTGACAATTCCCATGGTGACAATGCTCATGGTAATAGTGCTCATGGTGACTGTGGTCATGGTGACAATGCACATGGTAATAGTGTTCATGGTGACTGTGGTCATGGTGACAGTGCCAATGGTGAGAGTGCTCATGGTTAAGTGGCCATGGTGACATTGCTCATGCTGATAGTGCTCATGGTGACAGTGCCCATGGTGACAGTTTCCATTGTGACACTGCCCAATGTCACAGTGCTCATTGTGACAGTGAATAGGCTCACAGTGCTCATGGTGATAGTGCCCATTGTGACATTCCCATCCTTATAGTCTCCACGGTAACCGCAATCACAGAAATAGTGCCCATGGTGACCGTGCTCATGGTGACAGTGCTCATGGTAACAGTGCCCATGGTGACAGTGCTCATAGTGACAGTGCTCATGGCGACAGTGCCCATAGTGAGAGTGCCCCTGGAAACAGTGCTCATGGTGATAGTACTCATGGTGACAGTACTCATGGTGACAGTGTTCATGGTGATAGTGCTCATGGTCGCAATGCTCACAGTGAAAGTGCTCTTTCTGAAATATACTGTGGTGACATTACCCATAGTGATATGACCCTTTGTGACACTTTTCACGGTGACAGTTCCCATGGTGACAGTGCTCATGGTGACAGTGCTCATGGTGACCGTGCTCATGGAAAGATTGCTCATGGTGACAGTGCTCATTGTGATAGTGCTCATGGTGATACTGCACATTGTGACACTGCCGAGGGTTATAGTCTCCATGGTGACCGCAATCAATGTGATAGTTCCCATGGGGAATGGGCACATGGTGACAGTGCCCATGGTGACATTTCTCATGGTGATATTGTTCATAGTGACAATGCCCATGGTGATAGTTGTCATGGTGACAGTGCCCATGGTGACAGTGCTCATGGTGACAGAGCCCATGGCGACAGGCCCGATTGTGACACTGCCCAATGTGACATGGTCACATTGGTCATGGTCACAGTGCTCCTAGTGATAGTTCCCATTGTGACATTCCCATGCTTATATTCTCCATGGTAACTGTAACCACGGAAATAGTGTCCATGGTGATCATGCTCATGGTGACAGTGCTCATGGTGACAGTGCTCATGGCGACAGTGCCCATAGTGACAGTGCTCATGGCGACAGTGCCCATTGTGACAGTGTCCATGTTTATATTGTCCATGGTGACCGCCATCACTGTTAGAGTGCACACGGTGACCGTGCTCATGGTGATAGTGTTAATGGTGACAATTACCATCGTGACAGTGTCCACGGTGACAGTGCTCAAAGCGATCATTTCCATGGTAACAGTGCTCAGTGTGACAGTGCCCATGGTGACAGTGACCATGGTCACAGTGCTCATGGTGATAGTGCCCATGGTGACAGTGCTCATAGTGACAGAGCTCATGGCGACAGTGCCCATAGTCACAATGCTCACAGTGAAAGTGGTCTTTGTGAAATATACAGTGGTGACAGTACCCATAGTGATATTATCCTTTGTTACACTTTTCACGGTGACAGTTCCCATGGTGACAGTGCCCAGGGTGACAGTGTCCATGGTGACAGTGCTCATGGTGAGAGTGCTCATGGAAAGATTGCTCATGGTGACAGTGCTCATTGTGATAGTGCTCATGGTGATACTGCACATTGTGACACTGCCCATGGTTATAGTCTCCATGGTGACCGCAATCAAAGTAATTGTTCCCATGGTGACCATGATCATGGTGACAGTGCTCATGGTGACAGAGCCCATGGTGACAGTTCCAATGCTGACTGTGCCCATGGCGACACTGATCATGGTGACACTGATCAAGGTGATAGTGCCCATGGTGACTGGGCCCATGGTGACAGTGGCAAGGCTGACAGTGCCCATGATGACAGTTCTCATGGTGATATTGCTCATAGTGACAGTGCCCATGGTGATAGTGCTCATGGTGACAGTTCCCATGGTGACAGTGCTCATGGTGATAGTGTCCATGGTGAAAGTGCTAAGGGTGACAGTGCCCATGGTGACAGTGCTCATGCTGATAGTGCCCGATGTGAGAGTCCCATGGTTATAATCTGAAAGGTCACTGCAATCACGGTAATAGTGCCCATCGTAACCGTACCCATGGTGATAGTGCCCATTGTGACAGTCCCAAGGTTATAGTCTCCATGTTGACCGCTACCACGGGAATAGTGCCCATGGTGACCGTGCTCATGGTGAGAGTGCTCATGGTGACTATTCCCATGGTGGCAATGCTCATGGTAATAGTGCTCATGGTGACTGTGGTCATGGTGACACTGCTCAAGGTGATATTGCCCATGGTGACTGGGCCCATGGTGACAGTGCTCCAGGTGACAGAACCCATGTTGACAGTGGCAATGCTGACACTGCCCATGGTGACAGTTCTCATGGTGATATTGCTCATAGTGATAGTTCCCATGGTGAGAGTGCCCTTGGTGACAGTTCTCATGGTGACAGTGCTCAAGGATATAGTGCCGATTTGGACAATCCCATGGTTATAGTCTCCATGGTGACCGCAATCAAGGTAATAGTGCACACGGTGACTGTGCTCATGGTGACAATGGCCATGGTGACCGTGCTCATGCTGAGAGTGTTCATGGTGACAGTGTACTTGGTGAGAGTGCTCATCATCATAATGCTCAAAGTGAAAGTGCTCTTAGTGAAATATACTGTGGTGACAGTACCCATAGTGATAGTACCCTTTGTGACACTTTTCACGGTGACAGTTCCCATGGTGACAGTGTCCATGGTGACAGTGTCCATGGTGACAGGGCTCACGGTGATACTGCCTCTTGTGACACTGCCCATGGTTAAAGTCTCCATGGTGACAGCAATCACAGTAATAGTGCGCATGGTGACTGTGATCATGGTGACAGTGGTCATGCTGACAGAGCCCATGGTGACAGTTCCAATGCTGACAGTGCCCATGGCGACAGTGCCCATGGTGACAGTGCTCATGGTGATAGTGCCCATGGTGAAACTGCTCATGGTGATAGTACCTATGTTGAGAATGCCCATGGTGACAATGCCCATGGTGAAAGTGTCCATGGTGACA
This sequence comes from Kogia breviceps, assembly GCF_026419965.1. Lineage (NCBI taxonomy): Eukaryota > Metazoa > Chordata > Mammalia > Artiodactyla > Physeteridae > Kogia > Kogia breviceps. Next base: position 108,109,307 of record NC_081318.1, on the reverse strand, counting down.
GTGCTCATGGTGATACTGCCTCTTGTGACACTGCACATGGTTATAGTCTCCATGGTGACCGCAATCACAGTTAGAGTGGCCATGGTGACTGTGATCATGGTGACAGTGCCCATGGTGACAGAGCCCATGGTGATAGTTCCAAGGCGGACAGTGCCCATGGTGACAGTTCTAATGGTGGTAGTGCTCATGGTAACATTGCCCATGGTGACATTGCTCATGGTGACAGAGCCCATGGTGACAGGGTCCATTGTTACACTGCCCAATGTGACAGTGCTCTTGGTGACAGTGACTATGGTTACAATGCTCATGGTCACAGTGCCCTTTGTGATGGTGCCCATTGTGACATTCCCATGCCTATAGTCTCCATGGTAACCGCAATCACAGAAATAGTGCCCATGGTGACCGTGCTCATGGTGACAGTGCTCATGGTAACAGTGGCAATGGTGAAAGTGCTCTTGGCGACCGTGCCCATAGTGAGAGTGCCCCTGTCAACAGTGTTCATGGTGATAGTGCCCATAGTGACAGTATTCATGGTGACAGTGCTCATGGTCACAATGCTCACAGTGCAAGTGCTCTTAGTGAAATATACTGTGGTGACAGTACCCATAGTGATAGTACCCTTTGTGACCCTTTTCACGGTGACAGTTCCCATGGTGACAGTGCCCATGGTGACAGTGCTCATGGTGACAGTGCCCATGGTGAGAGTTCCAATGATGACAATGCCTTTGGTGACAGTTCTCATGGTGATAGTGCTCATGGTCACAGTGCCCATGGCGAAAGTGCTCATGGTGACCATGCTCAAGTTGATAGTGCCCATGGTAAATGGGCCCATGGTGACAGTGCTCATGGTGACAGCGGCAATGCTGACAGTGCCCATGGTGACAGTTCTGATGGTGACAGAGCCCATGGTGACAGTGCTCATTGTGAGAGTGTTCATGGAGCCAGTGTACTTTCTCACAGTGTTCAAGGTGCCCGTGCTCATGGTCACAATGCTCACAGTGATAATGCTCTTAGTGAAATATACCATGCTGACAGTACGCATGGTAATAGTACCCATTGGGACAGAGTTCACGGTGACAGTTCCCTTGGTGAGAGGGCTCATGGTGACAGTGCCCATGGTAACAGTGCTCATGGTGTCAGTGCTAATGGTGATAGTTCTCGTGATAAAGCCCTTTGTGAGAGTGCCGATGGTTATAGTCACCATGGTGACCGCAATCTCGGTGAAAATGCCCATGGAGACCGTGCTCATGGTGATAGTGCTCATGGTAATAGTACCAATGGTGACGGTTCCCAAGGTGACAGTGCTCATGGTGACAGTACCCATGGTTATATTGCCTACGGTGACAGTGCCCATGGTGACAATTATCACAGTGATAGTTCCCCTTTTGATAGTGCTCATGGTTAGAGTGCTCATGGTGACAGTGCCCACGGTGACAGTGCTCATGGTGAGAGTGCCCGTTGTGACAGTGTCCATGGTTATATTCACCATGTTGACCGCAATCATGGTAATAGTGCCCGTGGTGACAATGCCCATGGTGACAGTGCTCGTGGTGACAGTGCCCATGGAAACAGTGCTCATGGGGAGTGTGTTCATGGTGATAGTGCTCATGGTCACAATGCTCACAGTGAAAGTGCTCTTTGTGAAATATACTGTGGTGACAGTACCCATAGTGATATTATCCTTTGTGACACTTTTCACGGTGACAGTTCCCATGGTGACAGTGCCCATTGTGACAATGCTCATGGTAATAGTGCTCATGGTGACTGTGGTCATGGTGACAGTGCCAATGGTGACAGTGCTCCTCGTTAAGTGCCCATGGTGACATTGCTCATCCTGACAGTGCTCATGGTGACAGTGCTCTTGGTGACAGTTCCCATGGTGACAGTTCACATTGTGACACTGCCCAATGTGACAGTGCTCATGGTAACAGTGTCCATGGTCACATTGCTCATGGTCACAGTGCTCATTGGGGATAGTGCCCATTGTGACATTCCCATGTATATACTCTCCATGATAACCACAGTCACCGAAATAGGGCCCATGGTGACCGTGCTCATGGTGACAGTTCTCATGGTAACAGTGCCCATGGTGATAGTACTCACAGTGACAGTGCTCATGGCGACAGTTCCCATAGTGAGAGTTCCCCTGGCAACAGTGCTCATGGTGATAGTGCCCATGGTGACAGTACTCATGGTGAAACTGTTCATGGTGATAGTGCGCATGGTCACAATGCTGACTGTGAAAGTGCTCTTAGTGAAATATACTGTGGTGATATTACCCATAGTGATAGTACCCTTTGTGACTCTTTTCACGGTGACAGTTCCCATGGTGACAGTGCCCATGGTGACAGTGTCCATGGTGACAGTGCTCATGGTGACAGTGCTCATTGTGATAGTGCTCATGGTGATACTGCTCATTGTGACACTGCCCATGGTTATAGTCTCCATGGTGACCGCAATCACAGTAATATTGCCCATGGTGCCCGTGATCATGGTGACAGTGCTCATGGTGACAGAGCCCATGGTGACAGTTCCAATGCTGACAGTACCCATGGTGACAGTTCTAATGGTGAGAGTGCTCATGGTAACAGTGCCCATGGTGACATTGCTCATGGTGACAGAGCCCATGGTGACAGGGTCCATTGTTACACTGCCCAATGTGACAGTGCTCTTGGTGACAGTGACTATGGTCACAATCCTCATGGTCACAGTGCTCATTGTGATAGTGCCCATTGTGACATTCCCATGCTTATAGTCTCCATGGTAAGTGGAATCACGGAAATAGTGCCCATGGTGACAGTGCTCATGGCGACAGTGCCCATAGTGAGAGTGCCCATGGCGACAGTGCTCATGGTGAGAGTGCCCATGGTGAAACTGCTCATGGTGACAGTACCCATGGTGAGAATGCCCATGGTGACAATGCCCATGGTGAGAATGTCCATTGTGACAGTTCATATGGTTATAATCTCCATGGTGACCGCAATCACGGTAATAGTGCCCATTGTGACCGTTATCATGGTGACAATGCTCATGGTGACAGTGCCCGTGGAAACAGTGATCATGGTGACAGTGCTCATTGTGATAGTGCTCATGGTGATAGTGCCCATGGCGACTGGGCACATGTTGACAGTGCTCATGGTGACAGTGCCCATGGTGACAGTTCTCATGGTGATATTTCTCATAGTGACAGTGCCCATGGTGATAGTGCTCTTGGTGAGAGTGCCCATGGTGACAGTGCTCATGGTGACAGAGCCCATGGTGATAGGGCCGATTGTGACACTGCCCAATGTGACAGTGCTCATGGTGAAAATGTCCATGGTCACAGTGCTCATGGTCACAGTGCTCCTGGTGATAGTTCCCATTGTGACATTCCCATGCTTAGATTCTCCATGGTAACCGCAACCACGGAAATAGTGCCCATGGTGATCGTGCTCATGGTTACAGTGCTCATGGCGACAGTGCCCATAGTGACAGTTCTCAAGGTGACAGTGCCCATTGTGACAGTGTCCATGTTTATACTGTCCATGGTGACCACATTCACTGTTATAGTGCACACGGTGACCGTGCTCATGGTGATAGTGCGAATGGTGACATTAACCATGGTGACAGTGGCCACGGTGACAGTGCTCATGGTGATCGTGTCCATGGAGACAGTACTCAGGGTGAAAGTGCCCATGGTGACAGTGCTCATGCTGATAGTGCCCGATGTGAGAGTCCCATGGTTATAATCTCCATGGTCACTGCAATCACGGTAATAGTGCCCATCATAACCGTACCCATGGTGATAGTGCCCATTGTGACAGTCCCATGGTTATAGTCTCCATGGTAACAGCTACCACGGTAATAATGCCCATGGTGACCGTGCTCATGGTGACAGTGCTCTGTTGACAATTCCCATGGTGACAATGCTCACGGTAATAGTGCTCATGGTGACTGTGGTCATGGTGACAATGCACATGGTAATAGTGTTCATGCTGACTGTGGTTATGGTGACAGTGCCAATGGTGACAGTGCTCATCGTTAAGTGCCCATGGTGACAATGCTCATGCTGATAGTGCTCATGGTGACAGTGCCCATGGTGACAGTTTCCATTGTGACATTGCCCAATGTCACAGTTCTCATGGTGACAGTGACCAGGCTCACAGTGCTCATGGTGATAGTGCCCATTGTGACATTCCCATCCTTATAGTCTCCACGGTAACCGCAATCACGGAAATAGTGCCCATGGTGACCGTGCTCATGGTGACAGTGCTCATGGTAACAGTGCCCATGGTGACAGTGCTCATAGTGACAGTGCTCATGGCGACAATGCCCATAGTGAGAGTGCCCCTGGAAACAGTGCTCATGGTGATAGTACTCATGGTGACAGTACTCATGGTGACAGTGTTCATGGTGATAGTGCTCATGGTCGCAATGCTCACAGTGAAAGTGCTCTTTGTGAAATATACTGTGGTGACATTACCCATAGTGATATGACCCTTTGTGACACTTTTCACGGTGACAGTTCCCATGGTGACAGTGCCCATGGTGACAGTGTCCATGGTGACAGTGCTTATGGTGACAGTGCTCATGGTGACGCTGCTCATGGAAAGATTGCTCATGGTGACAGTGCTCATTGTGATAGTGCTCATGGTGATACTGCACATTGTGACACTGCCGAGGGTTATAGTCTCCATGGTGACCGCAATCAATGTGAGAGTTCCCATGGGGACTGGGCACATGGTGACAGTGCCCATGGTGACATTTCTCATGGTGATATTGTTCATAGTGACAATGCCCATGGTGATAGTTGTCATGGTGACAGTGCCCATGGTGACAGTGCTCATGGTGACAGAGCCCATGGCGACAGGCCCGATTGTGACACTGCCCAATGTGACATGGTCACATTGGTCATGGTCACAGTGCTCCTAGTGATAGTTCCCATTGTGACATTCCCATGCTTATATTCTCCATGGTAACTGTAACCACGGAAATAGTGTCCATGGTGATCATGCTCATGGTGACAGTGCTCATGGTGACAGTGCTCATGGCGACAGTGCCCATAGTGACAGTGCTCATGGCGACAGTGCCCATTGTGACAGTGTCCATGTTTATATTGTCCATGGTGACCGCCATCACTGTTAGAGTGCACACGGTGACTGTGCTCATGGTGATAGTGTTAATGGTGACAGTTACCATCGTGACAGTATCCACGGTGACAGTGCTCATAGTGATCGTTTCCATGGTGACAGTGCTCAGTGTGACAGTGCCCATGGTGACTGTGCTCATGCTGATAGTGCCCGATGTGAGAGTCCCCTGCGTATAATCTCCATGGTCACTGCAATCACGGTAATAGTGCCCATCGTAACCATACCCATGGTGATAGTGCCCATTGTGACAGTCCTATGGTTATAGTCTCCATGGTTACCGCTACCACGGTAATAGTGCCCATGGTGACCATGCTCATGGTAACAGTGCTCATGGTGACAATTCCCATGGTGACAGTCCTCATGGTAATAGTGTTCATGGTGACTGTGGTCATGGTGACAGTGCCAATGGTGACAGTGCTCATCGTTCAGTACCCATGGTGACATTGCTCATGCTGATAGTGCTCATGGTGACAGTGCTCTCGGTGACAGTGCCCATGGTGACAGTTCCCATTGTGACACTGCCCAGTGTGACAGTGCTCATGGTGACAGTGACCATGGTCACAGTGCTCATGATGATAGTGCCCATGGTGACAGTGCTCATAGTGACAGAGCGCATGGCGACAGTGCCCATAGTCACAATGCTCACAGTGAAAGTGGTCTTTGTGAAATATACGGTGGTGACAGTACCCATAGTGATATTATCCTTTGTGACACTTTTCACGGTGACAGTTCCCATGGTGACAGTGCCCAGGGTGACAGTGTCCATGGTGACAGTGCTCATGGTGAGAGTGCTCATGGAAAGATTGCTCATGGTGACAGTGCTCATTGTGATAGTGCTCATGGTGATACTGCACATTGTGACACTGCCCATGGTTATAGTCTCCATGGTGACCGCAATCAAAGTAATAGATCCCATGGTGACCGTGATCATGGTGACAGTGCTCATGGTGACAGAGCCCATGGTGACAGTTCCAATGCTGACTGTGCCCATGGCGACACTGATCATGGTGACACTGATCAAGGTGATAGTGCCCATGGTGACTGGGCCCATGGTGACAGTGGCAAGGCTGACAGTGCCCATGATGACAGTTCTCATGGTGATATTGCTCATAGTGACAGTGCCCATGGTGATAGTGCTCATGGTGACAGTTCCCATGGTGACAGTGCTCATGGTGATAGGGTCCATGGTGAAAGTGCTAAGGGTGACAATGCCCATGGTGACAGTGCTCATGCTGATAGTGCCCGATGTGAGAGTCCCATGGTTATAATCTGAAAGGTCACTGCAATCACGGTAATAGTGCCCATCGTAACCGTACCCATGGTGATAGTGCCCATTGTGACAGTCCCAAGGTTATAGTCTCCATGTTGACCGCTACCACGGGAATAGTGCCCATGGTGACCGTGCTCATGGTGACAGTGCTCATGGTGACAATTCCCATGGTGGCAATGCTCATGGAAATAGTGCTCATGGTGACAGTTCCCATGGTGACAGTGCTCATGGTGATAGTGTCCATGGTGAAAGTGCTAAGGGTGACAGTGCCCATGGTGACAGTGCTCATGCTGATAGTGCCCGATGTGAGAGTCCCATGGTTATAATCTGAAAGGTCACTGCAATCACGGTAATAGTGCCCATCGTAACCGTACCCATGGTGATAGTGCCCATTGTGACAGTCCCAAGGTTATAGTCTCCATGTTGACCGCTACCACGGGAATAGTGCCCATGGTGACCGTGCTCATGGTGAGAGTGCTCATGGTGACTATTCCCATGGTGGCAATGCTCATGGTAATAGTGCTCATGGTGACTGTGGTCATGGTGACACTGCTCAAGGTGATATTGCCCATGGTGACTGGGCCCATGGTGACAGTGCTCCAGGTGACAGAACCCATGTTGACAGTGGCAATGCTGACACTGCCCATGGTGACAGTTCTCATGGTGATATTGCTCATAGTGATAGTTCCCATGGTGAGAGTGCCCTTGGTGACACTTCTCATGGTGACAGTGCTCAAGGATATAGTGCCGATTTGGACAATCCCATGGTTATAGTCTCCATGGTGACCGCAATCAAGGTAATAGTGCACACGGTGACTGTGCTCATGGTGACAATGGCCATGGTGACCGTGCTCATGCTGAGAGTGTTCATGGTGACAGTGTACTTGGTGAGAGTGCTCATCATCATAATGCTCAAAGTGAAAGTGCTCTTAGTGAAATATACTGTGGTGACAGTACCCATAGTGATAGTACCCTTTGTGACACTTTTCACGGTGACAGTTCCCATGGTGACAGTGTCCATGGTGACAGTGTCCATGGTGACAGGGCTCACGGTGATACTGCCTCTTGTGACACTGCCCATGGTTAAAGTCTCCATGGTGACAGCAATCACAGTAATAGTGCGCATGGTGACTGTGATCATGGTGACAGTGGTCATGCTGACAGAGCCCATGGTGACAGTTCCAATGCTGACAGTGCCCATGGCGACAGTGCCCATGGTGACAGTGCTCATGGTGATAGTGCCCATGGTGAAACTGCTCATGGTGATAGTACCTATGTTGAGAATGCCCATGGTGACAATGCCCATGGTGAAAGTGTCCATGGTGACAGTGCTCATGGTGATACTGCCTCTTGTGACACTGCACATGGTTATAGTCTCCATGGTGACCGCAATCACAGTTAGAGTGGCCATGGTGACTGTGATCATGGTGACAGTGCCCATGGTGACAGAGCCCATGGTGATAGTTCCAAGGCGGACAGTGCCCATGGTGACAGTTCTAATGGTGGTAGTGCTCATGGTAACATTGCCCATGGTGACATTGCTCATGGTGACAGAGCCCATGGTGACAGGGTCCATTGTTACACTGCCCAATGTGACAGTGCTCTTGGTGACAGTGACTATGGTTACAATGCTCATGGTCACAGTGCCCTTTGTGATGGTGCCCATTGTGACATTCCCATGCCTATAGTCTCCATGGTAACCGCAATCACAGAAATAGTGCCCATGGTGACCGTGCTCATGGTGACAGTGCTCATGGTAACAGTGGCAATGGTGAAAGTGCTCTTGGCGACCGTGCCCATAGTGAGAGTGCCCCTGTCAACAGTGTTCATGGTGATAGTGCCCATAGTGACAGTATTCATGGTGACAGTGCTCATGGTCACAATGCTCACAGTGCAAGTGCTCTTAGTGAAATATACTGTGGTGACAGTACCCATAGTGATAGTACCCTTTGTGACCCTTTTCACGGTGACAGTTCCCATGGTGACAGTGCCCATGGTGACAGTGTCCATGGTGACAGTGCTCATGGTGACAGTGCCCATGGTGAGAGTTCCAATGATGACAATGCCTTTGGTGACAGTTCTCATGGTGATAGTGCTCATGGTCACAGTGCCCATGGCGAAAGTGCTCATGGTGACCATGCTCAAGTTGATAGTGCCCATGGTAAATGGGCCCATGGTGACAGTGCTCATGGTGACAGCGGCAATGCTGACAGTGCCCATGGTGACAGTTCTGATGGTGACAGAGCCCATGGTGACAGTGCTCATTGTGAGAGTGTTCATGGAGCCAGTGTACTTTCTCACAGTGTTCAAGGTGCCCGTGCTCATGGTCACAATGCTCACAGTGATAATGCTCTTAGTGAAATATACCATGCTGACAGTACGCATGGTAATAGTACCCATTGGGACAGAGTTCACGGTGACAGTTCCCTTGGTGAGAGGGCTCATGGTGACAGTGCCCATGGTAACAGTGCTCATGGTGTCAGTGCTAATGGTGATAGTTCTCGTGATAAAGCCCTTTGTGAGAGTGCCGATGGTTATAGTCACCATGGTGACCGCAATCTCGGTGAAAATGCCCATGGAGACCGTGCTCATGGTGATAGTGCTCATGGTAATAGTACCAATGGTGACGGTTCCCAAGGTGACAGTGCTCATGGTGACAGTACCCATGGTTATATTGCCTACGGTGACAGTGCCCATGGTGACAATTATCACAGTGATAGTTCCCCTTTTGATAGTGCTCATGGTTAGAGTGCTCATGGTGACAGTGCCCACGGTGACAGTGCTCATGGTGAGAGTGCCCGTTGTGACAGTGTCCATGGTTATATTCACCATGTTGACCGCAATCATGGTAATAGTGCCCGTGGTGACAATGCCCATGGTGACAGTGCTCGTGGTGACAGTGCCCATGGAAACAGTGCTCATGGGGAGTGTGTTCATGGTGATAGTGCTCATGGTCACAATGCTCACAGTGAAAGTGCTCTTTGTGAAATATACTGTGGTGACAGTACCCATAGTGATATTATCCTTTGTGACACTTTTCACGGTGACAGTTCCCATGGTGACAGTGCCCATTGTGACAATGCTCATGGTAATAGTGCTCATGGTGACTGTGGTCATGGTGACAGTGCCAATGGTGACAGTGCTCCTCGTTAAGTGCCCATGGTGACATTGCTCATGCTGACAGTGCTCATGGTGACAGTGCTCTTGGTGACAGTTCCCATGGTGACAGTTCACATTGTGACACTGCCCAATGTGACAGTGCTCATGGTAACAGTGTCCATGGTCACATTGCTCATGGTCACAGTGCTCATTGGGGATAGTGCCCATTGTGACATTCCCATGTATATACTCTCCATGATAACCACAGTCACCGAAATAGGGCCCATGGTGACCGTGCTCATGGTGACAGTTCTCATGGTAACAGTGCCCATGGTGATAGTACTCACAGTGACAGTGCTCATGGCGACAGTTCCCATAGTGAGAGTTCCCCTGGCAACAGTGCTCATGGTGATAGTGCCCATGGTGACAGTACTCATGGTGAAACTGTTCATGGTGATAGTGCGCATGGTCACAATGCTGACTGTGAAAGTGCTCTTAGTGAAATATACTGTGGTGATATTACCCATAGTGATAGTACCCTTTGTGACTCTTTTCACGGTGACAGTTCCCATGGTGACAGTGCCCATGGTGACAGTGTCCATGGTGACAGTGCTCATGGTGACAGTGCTCATTGTGATAGTGCTCATGGTGATACTGCTCATTGTGACACTGCCCATGGTTATAGTCTCCATGGTGACCGCAATCACAGTAATATTGCCCATGGTGCCCGTGATCATGGTGACAGTGCTCATGGTGACAGAGCCCATGGTGACAGTTCCAATGCTGACAGTACCCATGGTGACAGTTCTAATGGTGAGAGTGCTCATGGTAACAGTGCCCATGGTGACATTGCTCATGGTGACAGAGCCCATGGTGACAGGGTCCATTGTTACACTGCCCAATGTGACAGTGCTCTTGGTGACAGTGACTATGGTCACAATCCTCATGGTCACAGTGCTCATTGTGATAGTGCCCATTGTGACATTCCCATGCTTATAGTCTCCATGGTAAGTGGAATCACGGAAATAGTGCCCATGGTGACAGTGCTCATGGCGACAGTGCCCATAGTGAGAGTGCCCATGGCGACAGTGCTCATGGTGAGAGTGCCCATGGTGAAACTGCTCATGGTGACAGTACCCATGGTGAGAATGCCCATGGTGACAATGCCCATGGTGAGAATGTCCATTGTGACAGTTCATATGGTTATAATCTCCATGGTGACCGCAATCACGGTAATAGTGCCCATTGTGACCGTTATCATGGTGACAATGCTCATGGTGACAGTGCCCGTGGAAACAGTGATCATGGTGACAGTGCTCATTGTGATAGTGCTCATGGTGATAGTGCCCATGGCGACTGGGCACATGTTGACAGTGCTCATGGTGACAGTGCCCATGGTGACAGTTCTCATGGTGATATTTCTCATAGTGACAGTGCCCATGGTGATAGTGCTCTTGGTGAGAGTGCCCATGGTGACAGTGCTCATGGTGACAGAGCCCATGGTGATAGGGCCGATTGTGACACTGCCCAATGTGACAGTGCTCATGGTGAAAATGTCCATGGTCACAGTGCTCATGGTCACAGTGCTCCTGGTGATAGTTCCCATTGTGACATTCCCATGCTTAGATTCTCCATGGTAACCGCAACCACGGAAATAGTGCCCATGGTGATCGTGCTCATGGTTACAGTGCTCATGGCGACAGTGCCCATAGTGACAGTTCTCAAGGTGACAGTGCCCATTGTGACAGTGTCCATGTTTATACTGTCCATGGTGACCACATTCACTGTTATAGTGCACACGGTGTCCGTGCTCATGGTGATAGTGCGAATGGTGACATTAACCATGGTGACAGTGGCCACGGTGACAGTGCTCATGGTGATCGTGTCCATGGAGACAGTACTCAGGGTGAAAGTGCCCATGGTGACAGTGCTCATGCTGATAGTGCCCGATGTGAGAGTCCCATGGTTATAATCTCCATGGTCACTGCAATCACGGTAATAGTGCCCATCATAACCGTACCCATGGTGATAGTGCCCATTGTGACAGTCCCATGGTTATAGTCTCCATGGTAACAGCTACCACGGTAATAATGCCCATGGTGACCGTGCTCATGGTGACAGTGCTCTGTTGACAATTCCCATGGTGACAATGCTCACGGTAATAGTGCTCATGGTGACTGTGGTCATGGTGACAATGCACATGGTAATAGTGTTCATGCTGACTGTGGTTATGGTGACAGTGCCAATGGTGACAGTGCTCATCGTTAAGTGCCCATGGTGACAATGCTCATGCTGATAGTGCTCATGGTGACAGTGCCCATGGTGACAGTTTCCATTGTGACATTGCCCAATGTCACAGTTCTCATGGTGACAGTGACCAGGCTCACAGTGCTCATGGTGATAGTGCCCATTGTGACATTCCCATCCTTATAGTCTCCACGGTAACCGCAATCACGGAAATAGTGCCCATGGTGACCGTGCTCATGGTGACAGTGCTCATGGTAACAGTGCCCATGGTGACAGTGCTCATAGTGACAGTGCTCATGGCGACAATGCCCATAGTGAGAGTGCCCCTGGAAACAGTGCTCATGGTGATAGTACTCATGGTGACAGTACTCATGGTGACAGTGTTCATGGTGATAGTGCTCATGGTCGCAATGCTCACAGTGAAAGTGCTCTTTGTGAAATATACTGTGGTGACATTACCCATAGTGATATGACCCTTTGTGACACTTTTCACGGTGACAGTTCCCATGGTGACAGTGCCCATGGTGACAGTGTCCATGGTGACAGTGCTTATGGTGACAGTGCTCATGGTGACGCTGCTCATGGAAAGATTGCTCATGGTGACAGTGCTCATTGTGATAGTGCTCATGGTGATACTGCACATTGTGACACTGCCGAGGGTTATAGTCTCCATGGTGACCGCAATCAATGTGATAGTTCCCATGGGGACTGGGCACATGGTGACAGTGCCCATGGTGACATTTCTCATGGTGATATTGTTCATAGTGACAATGCCCATGGTGATAGTTGTCATGGTGACAGTGCCCATGGTGACAGTGCTCATGGTGACAGAGCCCATGGCGACAGGCCCGATTGTGACACTGCCCAATGTGACATGGTCACATTGGTCATGGTCACAGTGCTCCTAGTGATAGTTCCCATTGTGACATTCCCATGCTTATATTCTCCATGGTAACTGTAACCACGGAAATAGTGTCCATGGTGATCATGCTCATGGTGACAGTGCTCATGGTGACAGTGCTCATGGCGACAGTGCCCATAGTGACAGTGCTCATGGCGACAGTGCCCATTGTGACAGTGTCCATGTTTATATTGTCCATGGTGACCGCCATCACTGTTAGAGTGCACACGGTGACCGTGCTCATGGTGATAGTGTTAATGGTGACAGTTACCATCGTGACAGTATCCACGGTGACAGTGCTCATAGTGATCGTTTCCATGGTGACAGTGCTCAGTGTGACAGTGCCCATGGTGACTGTGCTCATGCTGATAGTGCCCGATGTGAGAGTCCCCTGCGTATAATCTCCATGGTCACTGCAATCACGGTAATAGTGCCCATCGTAACCATACCCATGGTGATAGTGCCCATTGTGACAGTCCTATGGTTATAGTCTCCATGGTTACCGCTACCACGGTAATAGTGCCCATGGTGACCATGCTCATGGTAACAGTGCTCATGGTGACAATTCCCATGGTGACAGTCCTCATGGTAATAGTGTTCATGGTGACTGTGGTCATGGTGACAGTGCCAATGGTGACAGTGCTCATCGTTCAGTACCCATGGTGACATTGCTCATGCTGATAGTGCTCATGGTGACAGTGCTCTCGGTGACAGTGCCCATGGTGACAGTTCCCATTGTGACACTGCCCAGTGTGACAGTGCTCATGGTGACAGTGACCATGGTCACAGTGCTCATGATGATAGTGCCCATGGTGACAGTGCTCATAGTGACAGAGCTCATGGCGACAGTGCCCATAGTCACAATGCTCACAGTGAAAGTGGTCTTTGTGAAATATACGGTGGTGACAGTACCCATAGTGATATTATCCTTTGTGACACTTTTCACGGTGACAGTTCCCATGGTGACAGTGCCCAGGGTGACAGTGTCCATGGTGACAGTGCTCATGGTGAGAGTGCTCATGGAAAGATTGCTCATGGTGACAGTGCTCATTGTGATAGTGCTCATGGTGATACTGCACATTGTGACACTGCCCATGGTTATAGTCTCCATGGTGACCGCAATCAAAGTAATAGATCCCATGGTGACCGTGATCATGGTGACAGTGCTCATGGTGACAGAGCCCATGGTGACAGTTCCAATGCTGACTGTGCCCATGGCGACACTGATCATGGTGACACTGATCAAGGTGATAGTGCCCATGGTGACTGGGCCCATGGTGACAGTGGCAAGGCTGACAGTGCCCATGATGACAGTTCTCATGGTGATATTGCTCATAGTGACAGTGCCCATGGTGATAGTGCTCATGGTGACAGTTCCCATGGTGACAGTGCTCATGGTGATAGGGTCCATGGTGAAAGTGCTAAGGGTGACAATGCCCATGGTGACAGTGCTCATGCTGATAGTGCCCGATGTGAGAGTCCCATGGTTATAATCTGAAAGGTCACTGCAATCACGGTAATAGTGCCCATCGTAACCGTACCCATGGTGATAGTGCCCATTGTGACAGTCCCAAGGTTATAGTCTCCATGTTGACCGCTACCACGGGAATAGTGCCCATGGTGACCGTGCTCATGGTGACAGTGCTCATGGTGACAATTCCCATGGTGGCAATGCTCATGGTAATAGTGCTCATGGTGACTGTGGTCATGGTGACACTGCTCAAGGTGATATTGCCCATGGTGACTGGGCCCATGGTGACAGTGCTCCAGGTGACAGAGCCCATGTTGGCAGTGGCAATGCTGACACTGCCCATGGTGACAGTTCTCATGGTGATATTGATCATAGTGATAGGTCCCATGGTGACAGTGCCCTTGGTGACAGTTCTCATGGTGACAGTGCTCAAGGATATAGTGCCGATTTTGACAGTCCCATGGTTATAGTCTCCATGGTGACCGCAATCAAGGTAATAGTGCACACGGTGACTGTGCTCATGGTGACAATGGTCATAGTGACCGTGCTCATGCTGAGAGTGTTCATGGCGACAGTGTACTTGGTGACAGTGTTCATGGTGACTGTGCTCATCGTCATAATGCTCAAAGTGAAAGTGCTCTTAGTGAAATATACTGTGGTGACAGTACCCATAGTGATAGTACCCTTTGTGACACTTTTCACGGTGACAGTTCCCATGGTGACAGTGCCCATGGTGACAGTGTCCATGGTGACAGTGCTCATGGTGATACTGCCTCTTGTGACACTGCCCATGGATATAGTCTCCATGGTGACCGCAATCACAGTAATAGTGCGCATGGTGACTGTGATCATGGTGACAGTGGTCATGCTGACAGAGCCAGGGTCCATTGTTACAATGCCCAATGTGACAGTGCTCATGGTGACAGTGACTATGGTTACAATGCTCATGGTCACAGTGCTCATTGTGATAGTGCCCATTGTGACATTCCCATGCTTATAGTCTCCATGGTAACCACAGTCATGGAAATAGTGCCCATGGTGACAGTGCTCATGGAGACAGTGCCCATAGTGAGAGTGCCCATGGCGACAGTGTCCATGGCAACAGTGCTCATGGTGAGAGTGCCTATGGTGAAAACGCTCATGGTGACAGTACCCAAGGTGAAAATGCCCATGGTGACATTGCCCATGGTGACCGTGTCCATTGTGACAGTTCACATGGTTATAATCTCATTGGTGACCGCAATCACGGTAATAGTGCCCATTGTGACCGTTATCATGGTGACAATACTCACGGTGACAGTGCCCATGGAAACAGTGCTCATGGTGACAGAGCTCATTGTAATATTGCTCATGGTGATACTGCCCATGGTGACTGGGCACATGGTGACAGTGCTCATGGTGACAGTGGCAATGCTGACAGTGCCGATGGAGACAGTTCTCATGGTAATATTGCTCATAGTGACAGTGCCCATGGTGAAAGTGCTCATGGTGACAGAGCCCATGGTGATAGGGCCGATTGTGACACTGCCCAATGTGACAGTGCTCATGGTGACAATGACCGTGGTCAGAGTGCTCCTGGTGATATTTCCCAGTGTGACATTCCCATGCTTATATTCTCCATGGTAACCGCAACCACAGAAATAGTGCCCATGGTGATCGTGCTCATGGTGACAGTACTCATGGTGATATTGTTCATAGTGACAGTGCCCATGGTGATAGTGGTCATGGTGACAGTGCCCATGGTGACAGTGCTCATGGTGACAGAGCCCATGGCGACAGGTCCGATTGTGACACTGCCCAATGTGACAGTGCTCATGGTGACAATGACCATGGTCACAGTGGTCATGGTCACAGTGCTCCTGGTGATAGTTCCCATTGTGACATTCCCATGCTTATATTCTCCATGGTAACCGTAACCACGGAAATACTGCCCAAGGTGATCGTGCTCATGGTGACAGTGCTCATGGTGACAGTGCCTCTGGTGACAGTGCTCATGGCAACAGTGCCCAAAGTGACAGTACTCATGGTGACAGTGCCCATTGTGACAGTGTCCATGTTTATATTGTCCATGGTGACCGCTTTCACTCTTATAGTGCACACGGTGACCGTGCTCATGGTGATAGTGCTAATGGTGACAATAACCATGGTGACAGTGTCCACAGTGACAGTGCTCATGGTGATAGTGTCCATGGTGATAGTGTCCATGGTGCCAGTGCCCTTGGTGACAGTGCTCATGCTGATAGTGCCCGATGTGAGAGTCCCATGCTTATAATCTACATGGTCACTGCCATCACAGTAATAGGGCCCATCGTAACCGTGCCCAGGGTGATAGTGCCCATTGTGACAGTCCCATGGTTATAGTCTCCATGGTGACCGCTACCACGGTAATAGTGCCCATGGTGACCGTGCTCATGGTAACAGTGCTCATGGTGACAATTCCCATGGTGACAATCCTCATGGTAATAGTGTTCATGGTGACTGTGGTCATGGTGAGAGTGCCAATGGTGACAGTGCTCATCGTTCATTACCCATGGTGACATTGCTCATGCTGATAGTGCTCATGGTGACAGTGCCCGTGGTGACAGTTCCCATTGTGACACTGCCCAGTGTGACAGTGCTCATGGTGACAGTGACCATGGTCACAGTGCTCATGGTGATAGTGCCCATGGTGACAGTGCTCATAGTGACAGAGCGCATGGCGACAGTGCCCATAGTCACAATGCTCACAGTGAAAGTGGTCTTTGTGAAATATACGGTGGTGACAGTACCCATAGTGATATTATCCTTTGTGACACTTTTCACGGTGACAGTTCCCATGGTGACAGTGCCCAGGGTGACAGTGTCCATGGTGACAGTGCTCATGGTGAGAGTGCTCATGGAAAGATTGCTCATGGTGACAGTGCTCATTGTGATAGTGCTCATGGTGATACTGCACATTGTGACACTGCCCATGGTTATAGTCTCCATGGTGACCGCAATCAAAGTAATAGTTCCCATGGTGACCGTGATCATGGTGACAATGCTCATGGTGACAGAGCCCATGGTGACAGTTCCAATGCTGACTGTGCCCATGGCGACACTGATCATGGTGACACTCATCAAGGAGATAGTGCCCATGGTGACAGGGCCCATGGTGACAGTGGCAAGGCTGACAGTGCCCATGGTGATAGTGCTCATGGTGACAGTTCCCATGGTAACAGTGCTCATGGTGATAGTGTCCATGGTGACAGTGCTAAGGGTGACAATGCCCATGGTGACAGTGCTCATGCTGATAGTGCCCGATGTGAGAGTCCCATGGTTATAATCTGAAAGGTCACTGCAATCACGGTAATAGTGCCCATCGTAACCGTACCCATGGTGATAGTGCCCATTGTGACAGTCCCAAGGTTATAGTCTCCATGTTGACCGCTACCACGGGAATAGTGCCCATGGTGACCGTGCTCATGGTGACAGTGCTCTTGGTGACAATTCCCATGGTGGCAATGCTCATGGTAATAGTGCTCATGGTGACTGTGGTCATGGTGACACTGCTCAAGGTGATATTGCCCATGGTGACTGGGCCCATGGTGACAGTGCTCCAGGTGACAGAGCCCATGTTGGCAGTGGCAATGCTGACACTGCCCATGGTGACAGTTCTCATGGTGATATTGCTCATAGTGATAGTTCCCATGGTGACAGTGCCCTTGGTGACAGTTCTCATGGTGACAGTGCTCAAGGATATAGTGCCGATTTTGACAGTCCCATGGTTATAGTCTCCATGGTGACCGCAATCAAGGTAATAGTGCACACGGTGACTGTGCTCATGGTGACAATGGCCATGGTGACCGTGCTCATGCTGAGAGTGTTCATGGTGACAGTGTACTTGGTGACAGTGTTCATGGTGACTGTGCTCATCGTCATAATGCTCAAAGTGAAAGTGCTCTTAGTGAAATATACTGTGGTGACAGTACCCATAGTGATAGTACCCTTGGTGACATTTTTCACGGTGACAGTTCCCATGGTGACAGTGCCCATGGTGACAGTGTCCATGGTGACAGTGCTCACGGTGATACTGCCTCTTGTGACACTGCCCATGGTTATAGTCTCCATGGTGACCGCAATCACAGTAATAGTGCACATGGTGACTGTGATCATGGTGACAGTGGTCATGCTGACAGAGCCCATGGTGACAGTTCCAATGCTGACAGTGCCCATGGTGACAGTGCCCATGGTGACATTGCTCATGTTGACAGAGCCCATGGTGATAGGGCCGATAGTGACACTGCCCAATGTGACAGTGCTCATGGTGACAATGACCATGTTCACAGTGCTCATGGTCACAGTGCTCCTGGTGATAGTTCCCATTGTGACATTCCCATGCTTAGATTCTCCATGGTAACCGCAACCACGGAAATAGTTCCCATCTTGATCGTGCTCATGGTTACAGTGCTCATGGTGACAGTGCCCATGGTGACAGTTCTCAAGGTGACAGTGCCCATTGTGACAGTGTCCATGTTTATACTGTCCATGGTGACCACATTCACTGTTATAGTGCACACGGTGACCGTGCTCATGGTGATAGTGCGAATGGTAACACTAACCATGGTGACAGTGGCCACGGGGACAGTGCTCATGGTGATCGTGTCCATGGAGACAGTACTCAGGGAGAAAGTGCCCATGGTGACAGTGCTCGTGGTGAGAGTGCTCATGGAAAGATTGCTCATGGTGACAGTGCTCATTGTGATAGTGCTCATGGTGATACTGCACATTGTGACACTGCCGAGGGTTATAGTCTCCATGGTGACCGCAATCAAAGTGATAGTTCCCATGGGGACTGGGCACATGGTGACAGTGCCCATGGTGACATTTCTCATGGTTATATTGTTCATAGTGACAATGCCCATGGTGATAGTTGTCATGGTGACAGTGCCCATGGTGACAGTGCTCATGGTGACAGAGCCCATGGCGACAGGCCCGATTGTGACACTGCCCAATGTGACATGGTCACATTGGTCATGGTCACAGTGCTCCTAGTGATAGTTCCCATTGTGACATTCCCATGCTTATATTCTCCATGGTAACTGTAACCACGGAAATAGTGTCCATGGTGATCATGCTCATGGTGACAGTGCTCATGGTGACAGTGCTCATGGCGACAGTGCCCATAGTGACAGTGCTCATGGCGACAGTGCCCATTGTGACAGTGACCATGTTTATATTGTCCATGGTGACCGCCATCACTGTTAGAGTGCACACGGTGACCGTGCTCATGGTGATACTGTTAATGGTGACAGTTACCATCGTGACAGTGTCCACGGTGACAGTGCTCATAGTGATCGTTTCCATGGTGACAGTGCTCAGTGTGACAGTGCCCATGGTGACTGTGCTCATGCTGATAGTGCCCGATGTGAGAGTCCCCTGCGTATAATCACCATGGTCACTGCAATCACGGTAATAGTGCCCATCGTAACCATACCCATGGTGATAGTGCCCATTGTGACAGTCCTATGGTTATAGTCTCCATGGTTACCGCTACCACGGTAATAGTGCCCTTGGTGACCATGCTCATGGTAACAGTGCTCATGGTGACAATTCCCATGGTGACAGTCCTCATGGTAATAGTTTTCATGGTGACTGTGGTCATGGTGACAGTGCCAATGGTGACAGTGCTCATCGTTCAGTACCCATGGTGACATTGCTCATGCTGATAGTGCTCACGGTGACAGTGCTCTCGGTGACAGTGCCCATGGTGACAGTTCCCATTGTGACACTGCCCAGTGTGACAGTGCTCATGGTGACAGTGACCATGGTCACAGTGCTCATGGTGATAGTGCCCATGGTGACAGTGCTCATAGTGACAGAGCTCATGGAGATAGTGACCATACTCACAATGCTCACAGTGAAAGTGGTCTTTGTGAAATATACGGTGGTGACAGTACCCATAGTGATATTATCCTTTGTGACACTTTTCACGGTGACAGTTCCCATGGTGACAGTGCCCAGGGAGACAGTGTCCATGGTGACAGTGCTCATGGTGACAGTGCTCATGGAAAGATTGCACATGGTGACAGTGCTCATTGTGATAGTGCTCATGGTGATACTGCACATTGTGACACTGCCCATGGTTATAGTCTCCATGGTGACCGCAATCAAAGTAATAGTTCCCATGGTGACCGTGATCATGGTGACAGTGCTCATGGTGACAGAGCCCATGGTGACAGTTCCAATGCTGACTGTGCCCATGGCGACACTGATCATGGTGACACTGATCAAGGTGATAGTGCCCATGGTGACTGGGCCCATGGTGACAGTGGCAAGGCTGACAGTGCCCATGATGACAGTTCTCATGGTGATATTGCTCATAGTGACAGTGCCCATGGTGATAGTAGTCATGGTGACAGTTCCCATGGTGACTGTGCTCATGGTGATAGTGCCCGATGTGAGAGTCCCATGGTTATAATCTGAAAGGTCACTGCAATCACGGTAATAGTGCCCATCGTAACCGTACCCATGGTGATAGTGCCCATTGTGACAGTCCCAAGGTTATAGTCTCCATGTTGACCGCTACCACGGGAATAGTGCCCATGGTGACCGTGCTCATGGTGACAGTGCTCTTGGTGACAATTCCCATGGTGGCAATGCTCATGGTAATAGTGCTCATGGTGACTGTGGTCATGGTGACACTGCTCAAGGTGATATTGCCCATGGTGACTGGGCCCATGGTGACAGTGCTCCAGGTGACAGAGCCCATGTTGGCAGTGGCAATGCTGACACTGCCCATGGTGACAGTTCTCATGGTGATATTGCTCATAGTGATAGTTCCCATGGTGACAGTGCCCTTGGTGACAGTTCTCATGGTGACAGTGCTCAAGGATATAGTGCCGATTTTGACAGTCCCATGGTTATAGTCTCCATGGTGACCGCAATCAAGGTAATAGTGCACACGGTGACTGTGCTCATGGTGACAATGGCCATGGTGACCGTGCTCATGCTGAGAGTGTTCATGGTGACAGTGTACTTGGTGACAGTGTTCATGGTGACTGTGCTCATCGTCATAATGCTCAAAGTGAAAGTGCTCTTAGTGAAATATACTGTGGTGACAGTACCCATAGTGATAGTACCCTTGGTGACATTTTTCACGGTGACAGTTCCCATGGTGACAGTGCCCATGGTGACAGTGTCCATGGTGACAGTGCTCACGGTGATACTGCCTCTTGTGACACTGCCCATGGTTATAGTCTCCATGGTGACCGCAATCACAGTAATAGTGCACATGGTGACTGTGATCATGGTGACAGTGGTCATGCTGACAGAGCCCATGGTGACAGTTCCAATGCTGACAGTGCCCATGGTGACAGTGCCCATGGTGACATTGCTCATGTTGACAGAGCCCATGGAGATAGGGCCGATAGTGACACTGCCCAATGTGACAGTGCTCATGGTGACAATGACCATGTTAACAGTGCTCATGGTCACAGTGCTCCTGGTGATAGTTCCCATTGTGACATTCCCATGCTTAGATTCTCCATGGTAACCGCAACCACGGAAATAGTGCCCATGGTGATCGTGCTCATGGTTACAGTGCTCATGGTGACAGTGCCCATAGTGACAGTTCTCAAGGTGACAGTGCCCATTGTGACAGTGTCCATGTTTATACTGTCCATGGTGACCACATTCACTGTTATAGTGCACACGGTGACCGTGCTCATGGTGATAGTGCGAATGGTAACACTAACCATGGTGACAGTGGCCACGGTGACAGTGCTCATGGTGATCGTGTCCATGGAGACAGTACTCAGGGAGAAAGTGCCCATGGTGACAGTGCTCGTGGTGAGAGTGCTCATGGAAAGATTGCTCATGGTGACAGTGCTCATTGTGATAGTGCTCATGGTGATACTGCACATTGTGACACTGCCGAGGGTTATAGTCTCCATGGTGACCGCAATCAAAGTGATAGTTCCCATGGGGACTGGGCACATGGTGACAGTGCCCATGGTGACATTTCTCATGGTGATATTGTTCATAGTGACAATGCCCATGGTGATAGTTGTCATGGTGACAGTGCCCATGGTGACAGTGCTCATGGTGAAAGAGCCCATGGCGACAGGCCCGATTGTGACACTGCCCAATGTGACATGGTCACATTGGTCATGGTCACAGTGCTCCTAGTGATAGTTCCCATTGTGACATTCCCATGCTTATATTCTCCATGGTAACTGTAACCACGGAAATAGTGTCCATGGTCATCATGCTCATGGTGACAGTGCTCATGGTGACAGTGCTCATGGCGACAGTGCCCATAGTGACAGTGCTCATGGCGACAGTGCCCATTGTGACAGTGACCATGTTTATATTGTCCATGGTGACCGCCATCACTGTTAGAGTGCACACGGTGACCGTGCTCATGGTGATACTGTTAATGGTGACAGTTACCATCGTGACAGTGTCCACGGTGACAGTGCTCATAGTGATCGTTTCCATGGTGACAGTGCTCAGTGTGACAGTGCCCATGGTGACTGTGCTCATGCTGATAGTGCCTGATGTGAGAGTCCCCTGCGTATAATCTCCAGGGTCACTGCTATCACGGTAATAGTGCCCATCGTAACCATACCCATGGTGATAGTGCCCATTGTGACAGTCCTATGGTTATAGTCTCCATGGTTACCGCTACCACGGTAATAGTGCCCATGGTGACCATGCTCATGGTAACAGTGCTCATGGTGACAATTCCCATGGTGACAATCCTCATGGTAATAGTGTTCATGGTGACTGTGGTCATGGTGACAGTGCAAATGGTGACAGTGCTCATCGTTCAGTACCCATGGTGACATTGCTCATGCTGATAGTGCTCATGGTGACAGTGCTCTCGGTGACAGTGCCCATGGTGACAGTTCCCATTGTGACACTGCCCAGTGTGACAGTGCTCATGGTGACAGTGACCATGGTCACAGTGCTCATGGTGATAGTGCCCATGGTGACAGTGCTCATAGTGACAGAGCTCATGGCGACAGTGCCCATAGTCACAATGCTCACAGTGAAAGTGGTCTTTGTGAAATATACGGTGGTGACAGTACCCATAGTGATATTAT
This sequence comes from Kogia breviceps, assembly GCF_026419965.1. Taxonomy (NCBI): domain Eukaryota; kingdom Metazoa; phylum Chordata; class Mammalia; order Artiodactyla; family Physeteridae; genus Kogia; species Kogia breviceps. The sequence continues at coordinate 108,086,122 of NC_081318.1, read as the reverse complement.
CCTTTGTGACACTTTTCACGGTGACAGTTCCCATGGTGACAGTGCCCAGGGTGACAGTGTCCACGGTGACAGTGCTCATGGTGAGAGTGCTCATGGAAAGATTGCTCATGGTGACAGTGCTCATTGTGATAGTGCTCATGGTGATACTGCACATTGTGACACTGCCCATGGTTATAGTCTCCATGGTGACCGCAATCAAAGTAATAGTTCCCATGGTGACCGTGATCATGGTGACAGTGCTCATGGTGACAGAGCCCATGGTGACAGTTCCAATGCTGACTGTGCCCATGGCGACACTGATCATGGTGACACTGATCAAGGTGATAGTGCCCATGGTGACTGGGCCCATGGTGACAGTGGCAAGGCTGACAGTGCCCATGATGACAGTTCTCATGGTGATATTGCTCATAGTGACAGTGCCCATGGTGATAGTGCTCATGGTGACAGTTCCCATGGTGACAGTGCTCATGGTGATAGTGTCCATGGTGACAGTGCTAAGGGTGACAGTGCCCATGGTGACAGTGCTCATGCTGATAGTGCCCGATGTGAGAGTCCCATGGTTATAATCTGAAAGGTCACTGCAATCACGGTAATAGTGCCCATCGTAACCGTACCCATGGTGATAGTGCCCATTGTGACAGTCCCAAGGTTATAGTCTCCATGTTGACCGCTACCACGGGAATAGTGCCCATGGTGACCGTGCTCATGGTGACAGTGCTCATGGTGACAATTCCCATGGTGGCAATTCTCATGGTAATAGTGCTCATGGTGACTGTGGTCATGGTGACACTGCTCAAGGTGATATTGCCCATGGTGACTGGGCCCATGGTGACAGTGCTCCAGGTGACAGAGCCCATGATGGCAGTGGCAATGCTGACACTGCCCATGGTGACAGTTCTCATGGTGATATTGCTCATAGTGATAGTTCCCATGGTGAGAGTGCCCTTGGTGACAGTTCTCATGGTGACAGTGCTCAAGGATATAGTGCCGATTTTGACAGTCCCATGGTTATAGTCTGCATGGTGACCGCAATCAAGGTAATAGTGCACATGGTGACTGTGCTCATGGTGACAAGGGCCATGGTGACCGTGCTCATGCTGAGAGTGTTCATGGTGACAGTGTACTTGGTGACAGTGTTCATGGTGACTGTGCTCATCGTCATAATGCTCAAAGTGAAAGTGCTCTTAGTGAAATATACTGTGGTGACAGTACCCATAGTGATAGTACCCTTTGTGACACTTTTCACGGTGAAAGTTCCCATGGTGAGAGTGCCCATGGTGACAGTGTCCATGGTGACAGTGCTCACGGTGATACTGCCTCTTGTGACAGTGCCCATGGTTATAGTCTCCATGGTGACCGCAATCACAGTAATATTGCGCATGGTGACTGTGATCATGGTGACAGTGGTCATGGTGACAGAGCCCATGGTGACAGTTCCAATGCTGACAGTGCCCATGGTGACAGTGCCCATGGTGAGAGTGCTCATGGTGACAGAGCCCATGGTGATAGGGCCGATTGTGACACTGCCCAATGTGACAGTGCTCATGGTGACAATGACCATGGTCACAGTGCTCATGGTCACAGTGCTCCTGGGGATAGTTTCCATTGTGACATTCCCATGCTTAGATTCTCCATGGTAACCGCAACCACGGAAATAGTGCCCATGGTGATCGTGCTCATGGTTACAGTGCTCATGGCGACAGTGCCCATAGTGACAGTTCTCAAGGTGACAGTGCCCATTGTGACAGTGTCCATGTTTATACTGTCCATGGTGACCACATTCACTGTTGTAGTGCACACGGTGACCGTGCTCATGGTGATAGTGCGAATGGTAACACTAACCATGGTGACAGTGGCCACGGTGACAGTGCTCATGGTGATCGTGTCCATGGAGACAGTACTCAGGGAGAAAGTGCCCATGGTGACAGTGCTCATGCTGATAGTGCCCGGTGTGAGAGTCCCATGGTTAATAATCTCCATGGTCACTGCAATCACGGTAATAGTGCCCATCGTAACCGTACCCATGGTGATAGTGCCCATTGTGACAGTCCCATGGTTATAGTCTCCATGGTAACCGCTACCACGGTAATAATGCCCATGGTGACCGTGCTCATGGTGACAGTGCTCTGTTGACAATTCCCATGGTGACAATGCTCATGGTAATAGTGCTCATGGTGACTGTGGTCATGGTGACAATGCACATGGTAATAGTGTTCATGGTGACTGTGGTCATGGTGACAGTGCCAATGGTGACAGTGCTCATGGTTAAGTGGCCATGGTGACATTGCTCATGCTGATAGTGCTCATGGTGACAGTGCCCATGGTGACAGTTTCCATTGTGACACTGCCCAATGTCACAGTGCTCATGGTGACAGTGACCAGGCTCACAGTGCTCATGGTGATAGTGCCCATTGTGACATTCCCATGCTTATAGTCTCCATGGTAAGTGGAATCACGGCAATAGTGCCCATGGTGACAGTGCTCATGGCGACAGTGCCCATAGTGAGAGTGCCCATGGCGACAGTCCCCATGGCAACGGTGCTCATGGTGATAGTGCCCATAATGAAACGGCTCATGGTGATAGTACCCATGTTGAGAATGCCCATGGTGACAATGCCCATGGTGAAAGTGTCCATGGTGACAGTGCTCATGTTGATACTGCCTCTTGTGACACTGCACATAGTTATAGTCTCCATGGTGACCGCAATCACAGTTAGAGGGGCCATGGTGACTGTGATCATGGTGACAGTGCTCATGGTGACAGAGCCCATGGTGATAGTTCCAAGGCGGACAGTGCCCATGGTGACAGTTCTAATGGTGGTAGTGCTCATGGTAACATTGCCCATGGTGACATTGCTCATGGTGACAGAGCCCTTGGTGACAGGGTCCATTGTTACACTACCCAATGTGACAGTGCTCTTGGTGACAGTGACTATGGTTACAATGCTCATGGTCACAGTGCCCTTTGTGATGGTGCCCATTGTGACATTCCCATGCCTATAGTCTCCATGGTAACCGCAATCACAGAAATAGTGCCCATGGTGACCGTGCTCATGGTGACAGTGCTCATGGTAACAGTGGCAATGGTGAAAGTGCTCTTGGTGACCGTGCCCATAGTGAGAGTGCCCATGGCAACAGTGTTCATGGTGATAGTGCCCATAGTGACAGTATTCATGGTGACAGTGCTCATGGTCACAATGCTCACAGTGCAAGTGCTTTTAGTGAAATATACTGTGGTGACAGTACCCATAGTGATAGTACCCTTTGTGACCCTTTTCACGGTGACAGTTCCCATGGTGACAGTGCCCATGGTGACAGTGTCCATGGTGACAGTGCTCATGGTGACAGTGCCCATGGTGAGAGTTCCAATGATGACAATGCCTTTGGTGACAGTTCTCATGGTGATAGTGCTCATGGTCACAGTGCCCATGGCGAAAGTGCTCATGGTGACCATGCTCAAGGTGATAGTGCCCATGGTAAATGGGCCCATGGTGACAGTTCTCATGGTGACAGCGGCAATGCTGACAGTGCTCATGGTGACAGTTCTGATGGTGACAGAGCGCATGGTGACAGTGCTCATGGTGAGAGTGTTCATGGATCCAGTGTACTTTCTCACAGTGTTCAAGGTGCCCGTGCTCATGGTCACAATGCTCACAGTGATAATGCTCTTAGTGAAATATACCATGATGACAGTACGCATGGTAATAGTACCCATTGGGACAGAGTTCACGGTGACAGTTCCCTTGGTGAGAGGGCTCATGGTGACAGTGCCCATGGTAACAGTGCTCATGGTGTCAGTGCTAATGGTGAGAGTTCTCGTGATAAAGCCCTTTGTGAGAGTGCCGATGGTTATAGTCACCATGGTGACCGCAATCTCGGTGAAAATGCCCATGGAGACCGTGCTCATGGTGATAGTGCTCATGGTAATAGTACCAATGGTGACGGTTCCCAAGGTGACAGTGCTCATGGTGACAGTACCCATGGTTATATTGCCTACGGTGACAGTGCCCATGGTGACAAATATCACAGTGATAGTTCCCCTTTTGATAGTGCTCATGGTTAGAGTGCTCATGGTGACAGTGCCCACGGGGACAGTGCTCATGGTGAGAGTGCCCGTTGTGACAGTGTCCATGGTTATATTCACCATGTTGACCGCAATCATGGTAATAGTGCCCGTGGTGAGAATGCCCATGGTGACAGTGCTCGTGTTGACAGTGCCCATGGAAACAGTGCTCATGGGGAGTGTGTTCATGGTGATAGTGCTCATGGTCACAATGCTCACAGTGAAAGTGCTCTTTGTGAAATATACTGTGGTGACAGTACCCATAGTGATAGTACCCTTTGTGACCCTTTTCACGGTGACAGTTCCCATGGTGACAGTGCCCATGGTGACAATGCTCATGGTAATAGTGCTCATGGTGACTGTGGTCATGGTGACAGTGCCAATGGTGACAGTGCTCCTGGTTAAGTGCCCATGGTGACATTGCTCATGCTGACAGTGCTCATGGTGACAGTGCTCTTGGTGACAGTGCCCATGGTGACAGTTCACATTGTGACACTGCCCAATGTGACAGTGCTCATGGTAACAGTGTCCATGGTCACAGTGCTCATGGTCACAGTGCTCATGGGGATATTGCCCATTGTGACATTCCCATGTATATACTCTCCATGATAACCACAGTCACGGAAATAGTGCCCATGGTGACCATGCTCATGGTGACAGTTCTCATGGTAACAGTGCCCATGGTGATAGTACTCACAGTGACAGTGTTCATGGCGACAGTTCCCATAGTGAGAGTTCCCCTGGCAACAGTGCTCATGGTGATAGTGCCCATGGTGACAGTACTCATGGTGAAACTGTTCATGGTGATAGTGCACATGGTCACAATGCTGACAGTGAAAGTGCTCTTAGTGAAATATACTGTGGTGATATTACCCATAGTGATAGTACCCTTTGTGACTCTTTTCACGGTGACAGTTCCCATGGTGACAGTGCCCATGGTGACAGTGTCCATGGTGACAGTGCTCTGGTTACAGTGCTCATTTTGATAGTGCTCATGGTGATACTGCCCATTGCGACACTGCCCATGGTTATAGCTTCCATGGTGACCGCAATCACAGTAATAGTGTGCTCATGGTGACCGTGATCATGGTGACAGAGCCGATGGTGACAGGGCCCATTGTTACACTGCCCAATGTGACAGTGCTCATGGTGACAGTGACTATGGTCACAGTGCTCATTGTGATAGTGCCCATTGAGACATTCCCATGCTTATACACTCCATGGTAACCGCAATCACAGAAATAGTGCCCATGGTGACAGTGCTCATGGCGACAGTGCCCTTTGTGAGAGTGCCCATGGCAACAGTGGCCATGGCAACAGTGCTCATGGTGATACTGCCTATTGTGACCGTGCTCATAGTGATAGTGTTCATGGTGAGAGTGATGAGAGTGATAGTACCCATGGTGACAGTGCTTATGGTGACAGTGCCCATGATGACAGTTCTCATGGTGATATTGCTCATAGTGACAGTGCCCATGGTGATAGTGCTCATGGTGACAGTTCCCATGGTAACAGTGCTCATGGTGTTAGTGTCCATGGTGACAGTGCTAAGGGTGACAATGCCCATGGTGACAGTGCTCATGCTGATAGTGCCCGATGTGAGAGTCCCATGGTTATAATCTGAAAGGTCACTGCAATCACGGTAACAGTGCCCATCGTAACCGTACCCATGGTGATAGTGCCCATTGTGACAGTCCCAAGGTTATAGTCTCCATGTTGACCGCTACCACGGGAATAGTGCCCATGGTGACCGTGCTCATGGTGACAGTGCTCTTGGTGACAATTCCCATGGTGGCAATGCTCATGGTAATAGTGCTCATGGTGACTGTGGTCATGGTGACACTGCTCAAGGTGATATTGCCCATGGTGACTGGGCCCATGGTGACAGTGCTCCAGGTGACAGACCCCATGTTGACAGTGGCAATGCTGACACTGCCCATGGTGACAGATCTCATGGTGATATTGCTCATAGTGATAGTTCCCATGGTGACAGTGCCCTTGGTGACAGTTCTCATGGTGACAGTGCTCAAGGATATAGTGCCGATTTTGACAGTCCCATGGTTATAGTCTCCATGGTGACCGCAATCAAGGTAATAGAGCACACGGTGACTGTGCTCATGGTGACAATGGCCATGGTGACCGTGCTCATGCTGAGAGTGTTCATGGTGACAGTGTACTTGGTGACAGTGTTCATGGTGACTGTGCTCATCGTCATAATGCTCAAAGTGAAAGTGCTCTTAGTGAAATATACTGTGGTGACAGTACCCATAGTGATAGTACCCTTTGTGACACTTTTCACGGTGACAGTTCCCATGGTGACAGTGCCCATGGTGACAGTGTCCATGGTGACAGTGCTCACGGTGATACTGCCTCTTGTGACACTACCCATGGTTATAGTCTCCATGGTGACCGCAATCACAGTAATAGTGCTCATGGTGACTGTGGTCATGGTGACAATGCACATGGTAATAGTGTTCATGGTGACTGTGGTCATGGGGACAGTGCCAATGGTGACAGTGCTCATGGTTAAGTGCCCATGGTGACAATGCTCATGCTGATAGTGCTCATGGTGACAGTGCCCATGGTGACAGTTTCCATTGTGACACTGCCAAATGTCACAGTTCTCATGGTGACAGTGACCAGGCTCACAGTGCTCATGGTGATATTGCCCATTGTGACATTCCCATCCTTATAGTCTCCACGGTAACCGCAATCACAGAAATAGTGCCCATGGTGACCGTGCTCATGGTGACAGTGCTCATGGTAACAGTGCCCATGGTGACAGTGCTCATAGTGACAGTGCTCATGGCGACAGTGCCCATAGTGAGAGTGCCCCTGGAAACAGTGATCATGGTGATAGTACTCATGGTGACAGTACTCATGGTGACAGTGTTCATGGTGATAGTGCTCATGGTCGCAATGCTCACAGTGAAAGTGCTCTTTGTGAAATATACTGTGGTGACATTACCCATAGTGATATGACACTTTGTGACACTTTTCACGGTGACAGATCCCATGGTGACAGTGCCCATGGTGACAGTGTCCATGGTGACAGTGCTCATGGTGACAGTGCTCATGGTGACCGTGCTCATGGAAAGATTGCTCATGGTGACAGTGCTCATTGTGATAGTGCTCATGGTGATACTGGACATTGTGACACTGCCGAGGGTTATAGTCTCCATGATGACTGCAATCAAAGTGATAGTTCCCATGGGGACTGGACACATGGTGACAGTGCCCATGGTGACATTTCTCATGGTGATATTGTTCATAGTGACAATGCCCATGGTGATAGTTGTCATGGTGACAGTGCCCATGGTGACAGTGCTCATGGTGACAGAGCCCATGGCGACAGGCCCGATTGTGACACTGCCCAATGTGACATGGTCACATTGGTCATGGTCACAGTGCTCCTAGTGATAGTTCCCATTGTGACATTCCCATGCTTATATTCTCCATGGTAACTGTAACCACGGAAATAGTGTCCATGGTGATCATGCTCATGGTGACAGTGCTCATGGTGACAGTGCTCATGGCGACAGTGCCCATAGTGACAGTGCTCATGGCGACAGTGCCCATTGTGACAGTGTCCATGTTTATATTGTCCATGGTGACCGCCATCACTGTTAGAGTGCACACGGTGACCGTGCTCATGGTGATAGTGTTAATGGTGACAGTTACCATCGTGACAGTGTCCACGGTGACAGTGCTCATAGTGATCGTTTCCATGGTGACAGTGCTCAGTGTGACAGTGCCCATGGTGACTGTGCTCATGCTGATAGTGCCCGATGTGAGAGTCCCCTGCGTATAATCTCCATGGTCACTGCAATCACGGTAATAGTGCCCATCGTAACCATACCCATGGTGATAGTGCCCATTGTGACAGTCCTATGGTTATAGTCTCCATGGTTACCGCTACCACGGTAATAGTGCCCTTGGTGACCATGCTCATGGTAACAGTGCTCATGGTGACAATTCCCATGGTGACAGTCCTCATGGTAATAGTTTTCATGGTGACTGTGGTCATGGTGACAGTGCCAATGGTGACAGTGCTCATCGTTCAGTACCCATGGTGACATTGCTCATGCTGATAGTGCTCATGGTGACAGTGCTCTCGGTGACAGTGCCCATGGTGACAGTTCCCATTGTGACACTGCCCAGTGTGACAGTGCTCATGGTGACAGTGACCATGGTCACAGTGCTCATGGTGATAGTGCCCATGGTGACAGTGCTCATAGTGACAGAGCTCATGGCGACAGTGCCCATACTCACAATGCTCACAGTGAAAGTGGTCTTTGTGAAATATACGGTGGTGACAGTACCCATAGTGATATTATCCTTTGTGACACTTTTCACGGTGACAGTTCCCATGGTGACAGTGCCCAGGGTGACAGTGTCCATGGTGACAGTGCTCATGGTGACAGTGCTCATGGAAAGATTGCACATGGTGACAGTGCTCATTGTGATAGTGCTCATGGTGATACTGCACATTGTGACACTGCCCATGGTTATAGTCTCCATGGTGACCGCAATCAAAGTAATATTTCCCATGGTGACCGTGATCATGGTGACAGTGCTCATGGTGACAGAGCCCATGGTGACAGTTCCAATGCTGACTGTGCCCATGGCGACACTGATCATGGTGACACTGATCAAGGTGATAGTGCCCATGGTGACTGGGCCCATGGTGACAGTGGCAAGGCTGACAGTGCCCATGATGACAGTTCTCATGGTGATATTGCTCATAGTGACAGTGCCCATGGTGATAGTAGTCATGGTGACAGTTCCCATGGTGACAGTGCTCATGGTGATAGTGCCCGATGTGAGAGTCCCATGGTTATAATCTGAAAGGTCACTGCAATCACGGTAATAGTGCCCATCGTAACCGTACCCATGGTGATAGTGCCCATTGTGACAGTCCCAAGGTTATAGTCTCCATGTTGACCGCTACCACGGGAATAGTGCCCATGGTGACCGTGCTCATGGTGACAGTGCTCTTGGTGACAATTACCATGGTGGAAATGCTCAAGGTAATAGTGCTCATGGTGACTGTGGTCATGGTGACACTGCTCAAGGTGATATTGCCCATGGTGACTGGGCCCATGGTGACAGTGCTCCAGGAGACAGAGCCCATGTTGGCAGTGGCAATGCTGACACTGCCCATGGTGACAGTTCTCATGGTGATATTGCTCATAGTGATAGTTCCCATGGTGAGAGTGCCCTTGGTGACAGTTCTCATGGTGACAGTGCTCAAGGATATAGTGCCGATTTGGACAGTCCCATGGTTATAGTCTCCATGGTGACCGCAATCAAGGTAATAGTGCACACGGTGACTGTGCTCATGGTGACAATGGTCATGGTGACCGTGCTCATGCTGAGAGTGTTCATGGTGACAGTGTACTTGGTGACAGTGTTCATGGTGACTGTGCTCATCGTCATAATGCTCAAAGTGAAAGTGCTCTTAGTGAAATATACTGTGGTGACAGTACCCATAGTGATAGTACCCTTTGTGACACTTTTCACGGTGACAGTTCCCATGGTGACAGTGCCCATGGTGACAGTGTCCATGGTGACAGTGCTCATGGTGATACTGCCTCTTGTGACACTGCCCATGGATATAGTCTCCATGGTGACCGCAATCACAGTAATAGTGCGCATGGTGACTGTGATCATGGTGACAGTGGTCATGCTGACAGAGCCAGGGTCCATTGTTACAATGCCCAATGTGACAGTGCTCATGGTGACAGTGACTATGGTTACAATGCTCATGGTCACAGTGCTCATTGTGATAGTGCCCATTGTGACATTCCCATGCTTATAGTCTCCATGGTAACCACAGTCATGGAAATAGTGCCCATGGTGACAGTGCTCATGGAGACAGTGCCCATAGTGAGAGTGCCCATGGCCACAGTGCCCATGGCAACAGTGCTCATGGTGACAGTACCCAAGGTGAAAATGCCCATGGTGACAATGCCCATGGTGACCGTGTCCATTGTGACAGTTCACATGGTTATAATCTCATTGGTGACCGCAATCACGGTAATAGTGCCCATTGTGACCGTTATCATGGTGACAATGCTCACGGTGACAGTGCCCATGGAAACAGTGCTCATGGTGACAGAGCTCATTGTAATATTGCTCATGGTGATAGTGCCCATGGTGACTGGGCACATGGTGACAGTGCTCATGGTGACAGTGGCAATGCTGACAGTGCCGATGGACACAGTTCTCATGGTAATATTGCCCATAGTGACAGTGCCCATGGTGAAAGTACTCATGGTGACAGAGCCCATGGTGATAGGGCCGATTGTGACACTGCCCAATGTGACAGTGCTCATGGTGACAATGACCGTGGTCACAGTGCTCCTGGTGATATTTCCCAGTGTGACATTCCCATGCTTATATTCTCCATGGTAACCGCAACCACGGAAATAGTGCCCATGGTGATCGTGCTCATGGTGACAGTACTCATGGTGATATTGTTCATAGTGACAGTGCCCATGGTGATAGTGGTCATGGTGACAGTGCCCAATGTGACAGTGCTCATGGTGACAGAGCCCATGGTGACAGGGCCGATTGTGACACTGCCCAATGTGACAGTGCTCATGGTGACAATGACCATGGTCACAGTGCTCATGGTCACAGTGCTCCTGGGGATAGTTCCCATTGTGACATTCCCATGCTTATATTCTCCATGGTAACCGTAACCACGGAAATAGTGCCCAAGGTGATCGTGCTCATGGTGACAGTGCTCATGGTGACAGTGCCTCTGGTGACAGTGCTCATGGCAACAGTGCCCAAAGTGACAGTACTCATGGTGACAGTGCCCATTGTGACAGTGTCCATGTTTATATTGTCCATGGTGACCGCTTTCACTCTTATAGTGCACACGGTGACCGTGCTCATGGTGATAGTGCTAATGGTGACAATAACCATGGTGACAGTGTCCACGGTGACAGTGCTCATGGTGATAGTGTCCATGGTGATAGTGTCCATGTTGCCAGTGCCCATGGTGACAGTGCTCATGCTGATAGTGCCCGATGTGAGAGTCCCATGCTTATAATCTACATGGTCACTGCCATCACGGTAATAGGGCCCATCGTAACCGTCCCCAGGGTGATAGTGCCCATTGTGACAGTCCCATGGTTATAGTCTCCATGGTGACCGCTACCACGGTAATAGTGCCCATGGTGACCGTGCTCATGGTAACAGTGCTCATGGTGACAATTCCCATGGTGACAATCTTCATGGTAATAGTGTTCATGGTGACTGTGGTCATGGTGAGAGTGCCAATGGTGACAGTGCTCATCGTTCAGTACCCATGGTGACATTGCTCATGCTGATAGTGCTCATGGTGACAGTGCCCATGGTGACAGTTCCCATTGTGACACTGCCCAGTGTGACAGTGCTCATGGTGACAGTGACCATGGTCACAGTGCTCATGGTGATAGTGCCCATGGTGACAGTGCTCATAGTGACAGAGCTCATGGCGACAGTGCCCATACTCACAATGCTCACAGTGAAAGTGGTCTTTGTGAAATATACGGTGGTGACAGTACCCATAGTGATATTATCCTTTGTGACACTTTTCACGGTGACAGTTCCCATGGTGACAGTGCCCAGGGTGACAGTGTCCATGGTGACAGTGCTCATGGTGACAGTGCTCATGGAAAGATTGCACATGGTGACAGTGCTCATTGTGATAGTGCTCATGGTGATACTGCACATTGTGACACTGCCCATGGTTATAGTCTCCATGGTGACCGCAATCAAAGTAATAGTTCCCATGGTGACCGTGATCATGGTGACAGTGCTCATGGTGACAGAGCCCATGGTGACAGTTCCAATGCTGACTGTGCCCATGGCGACACTGATCATGGTGACACTGATCAAGGTGATAGTGCCCATGGTGACTGGGCCCATGGTGACAGTGGCAAGGCTGACAGTGCCCATGATGACAGTTCTCATGGTGATATTGCTCATAGTGACAGTGCCCATGGTGATAGTAGTCATGGTGACAGTTCCCATGGTGACAGTGCTCATGGTGATAGTGCCCGATGTGAGAGTCCCATGGTTATAATCTGAAAGGTCACTGCAATCACGGTAATAGTGCCCATCGTAACCGTACCCATGGTGATAGTGCCCATTGTGACAGTCCCAAGGTTATAGTCTCCATGTTGACCGCTACCACGGGAATAGTGCCCATGGTGACCGTGCTCATGGTGACAGTGCTCTTGGTGACAATTACCATGGTGGCAATGCTCAAGGTAATAGTGCTCATGGTGACTGTGGTCATGGTGACACTGCTCAAGGTGATATTGCCCATGGTGACTGGGCCCATGGTGACAGTGCTCCAGGAGACAGAGCCCATGTTGGCAGTGGCAATGCTGACACTGCCCATGGTGACAGTTCTCATGGTGATATTGCTCATAGTGATAGTTCCCATGGTGAGAGTGCCCTTGGTGACAGTTCTCATGGTGACAGTGCTCAAGGATATAGTGCCGATTTGGACAGTCCCATGGTTATAGTCTCCATGGTGACCGCAATCAAGGTAATAGTGCACACGGTGACTGTGCTCATGGTGACAATGGTCATGGTGACCGTGCTCATGCTGAGAGTGTTCATGCCGACAGTGTACTTGGTGACAGTGTTCATGGTGACTGTGCTCATCGTCATAATGCTCAAAGTGAAAGTGCTCTTAGTGAAATATACTGTGGTGACAGTACCCATAGTGATAGTACCCTTTGTGACACTTTTCACGGTGACAGTTCCCATGGTGACAGTGCCCATGGTGACAGTGTCCATGGTGACAGTGCTCATGGTGATACTGCCTCTTGTGACACTGCCCATGGATATAGTCTCCATGGTGACCGCAATCACAGTAATAGTGCGCATGGTGACTGTGATCATGGTGACAGTGGTCATGCTGACAGAGCCAGGGTCCATTGTTACAATGCCCAATGTGACAGTGCTCATGGTGACAGTGACTATGGTTACAATGCTCATGGTCACAGTGCTCATTGTGATAGTGCCCATTGTGACATTCCCATGCTTATAGTCTCCATGGTAACCACAGTCATGGAAATAGTGCCCATGGTGACAGTGCTCATGGCGACAGTGCCCATAGTGAGAGTGCCCATGGCAACAGTGCCCATGGCAACAGTGCTCATGGTGACAGTACCCAAGGTGAAAATGCCCATGGTGACAATGCCCATGGTGACCGTGTCCATTGTGACAGTTCACATGGTTATAATCTCATTGGTGACCGCAATCACGGTAATAGTGCCCATTGTGACCGTTATCATGGTGACAATGCTCACGGTGACAGTGCCCATGGAAACAGTGCTCATGGTGACAGAGCTCATTGTAATATTGCTCATGGTGATACTGCCCATGGTGACTGGGCACATGGTGACAGTGCTCATGGTGACAGTGGCAATGCTGACAGTGCCGATGGAGACAGTTCTCATGGTAATATTGCTCATAGTGACAGTGCCCATGGTGAAAGTGCTCATGGTGACAGAGCCCATGGTGATAGGGCCGATTGTGACACTGCCCAATGTGACAGTGCTCATGGTGACAATGACCGTGGTCAGAGTGCTCCTGGTGATATTTCCCAGTGTGACATTCCCATGCTTATATTCTCCATGGTAACCGCAACCACGGAAATAGTGCCCATGGTGATCGTGCTCATGGTGACAGTACTCATGGTGATATTGTTCATAGTGACAGTGCCCATGGTGATAGTGGTCATGGTGACAGTGCCCAATGTGACAGTGCTCATGGTGACAGAGCCCATGGCGACAGGGCCGATTGTGACACTGCCCAATGTGACAGTGCTCATGGTGACAATGACCATGGTCACAGTGCTCATGGTCACAGTGCTCCTGGGGATAGTTCCCATTGTGACATTCCCATGCTTATATTCTCCATGGTAACCGTAACCACGGAAATAGTGCCCAAGGTGATCGTGCTCATGGTGACAGTGCTCATGGTGACAGTGCCTCTGGTGACAGTGCTCATGGCAACAGTGCCCAAAGTGACAGTACTCATGGTGACAGTGCCCATTGTGACAGTGTCCATGTTTATATTGTCCATGGTGACCGCTTTCACTCTTATAGTGCACACGGTGACCGTGCTCATGGTGATAGTGCTAATGGTGACAATAACCATGGTGACAGTGTCCACGGTGACAGTGCTCATGGTGATAGTGTCCATGGTGATAGTGTCCATGGTGCCAGTGCCCATGGTGACAGTGCTCATGCTGATAGTGCCCGATGTGAGAGTCCCATGCTTATAATCTACATGGTCACTGCCATCACGGTAATAGGGCCCATCGTAACCGTCCCCAGGGTGATAGTGCCCATTGTGACAGTCCCATGGTTATAGTCTCCATGGTGACCGCTACCACGGTAATAGTGCCCATGGTGACCATGCTCATGGTAACAGTGCTCATGGTGACAATTCCCATGGTGACAATCTTCATGGTAATAGTGTTCATGGTGACTGTGGTCATGGTGAGAGTGCCAATGGTGACAGTGCTCATCGTTCAGTACCCATGGTGACATTGCTCATGCTGATAGTGCTCATGGTGACAGTGCCCATGGTGACAGTTCCCATTGTGACACTGCCCAGTGTGACAGTGCTCATGGTGACAGTGACCATGGTCACAGTGCTCATGGTGATAGTGCCCATGGTGACAGTGCTCATAGTGACAGAGCGCATGGCGACAGTGCCCATAGTCACAATGCTCACAGTGAAAGTGGTCTTTGTGAAATATACGGTGGTGACAGTACCCATAGTGATATTATCCTTTGTGACACTTTTCACGGTGACAGTTCCCATGGTGACAGTCCCCAGGGTGACAGTGTCCACGGTGACAGTGCTCATGGTGACAGTGCTCATGGAAAGATTGCTCATGGTGACAGTGCTCATTGTGATAGTGCTCATGGTGATACTGCACAGTGTGACACTGCCCATGGTTATAGTCTCCATGGTGACCGCAATCAAAGTAATAGTTCCCATGGTGACCGTGATCATGGTGACAGTGTTCATGGTGACAGAGCCCATGGTGACAGTTCCAATGCTGACTGTGCCCATGGCGACACTGATCATGGTGACACTGATCAAGGAGATAGTGCCCATGGTGACTGGGCCCATGGTGACAGTGGCAAGGCTGACAGTGCCCATGATGACAGTTCTCATGGTGATATTGCTCATAGTGACAGTGCCCATGGTGATAGTGCTCATGGTGACAGTTCCCATGGTAACAGTGCTCATGGTGTTAGTGTCCATGGTGACAGTGCTAAGGGTGACAATGCCCATGGTGACAGTGCTCATGCTGATAGTGCCCGATGTGAGAGTCCCATGGTTATAATCTGAAAGGTCACTGCAATCACGGTAATAGTGCCCATCGTAACCGTACCCATGGTGATAGTGCCCATTGTGACAGTCCCAAGGTTATAGTCTCCATGTTGACCGCTACCACGGGAATAGTGCCCATGGTGACCGTGCTCATGGTGACAGTGCTCTTGGTGACAATTCCCATGGTGGCAATGCTCATGGTAATTGTGCTCATGGTGACTGTGGTCATGGTGACACCGCTCAAGGTGATATTGCCCATGTGACTGGGCCCATGGTGACAGTGCTCCAGGTGACAGACCCCATGTTGACAGTGGCAATGCTGACACTGCCCATGGTGACAGTTCTCATGGTGATATTGCTCATAGTGATAGTTCCCATGGTGACAGTGCCCTTGGTGACAGTTCTCATGGTGACAGTGCTCAAGGATATAGTGCCGATTTT
This sequence comes from Kogia breviceps, assembly GCF_026419965.1. Lineage (NCBI taxonomy): Eukaryota > Metazoa > Chordata > Mammalia > Artiodactyla > Physeteridae > Kogia > Kogia breviceps. The sequence goes on along the minus strand of NC_081318.1, from coordinate 108,070,254 downwards.
GACAGTCCCATGGTTATAGTCTCCATGGTGACCGCAATCAAGGTAATAGTGCACACGGTGACTGTGCTCATGGTGACAATGGCCATGGTGACCGTGCTCATGCTGAGAGTGTTCATGGTGACAGTGTACTTGGTGACAGTGTTCATGGTGACTGTGCTCATCGTCATAATGCTCAAAGTGAAAGTGCTCTTAGTGAAATATACTGTGGTGACAGTACCCATAGTGATAGTACCCTTTGTGACACTTTTCACGGTGACAGTTCCCATGGTGACAGTGCCCATGGTGACAGTGTCCATGGTGACAGTGCTCACGGTGATACTGCCTCTTGTGACACTTCCCATGGTTATAGTCTCCATGGTGACCGCAATCACAGTAATAGTGCGCATGGTGACTGTGATCATGGTGACAGTGGTCATGCTGACAGAGCCCATGGTGACAGTTCCAATGCTGACAGTGCCCATGGTGACAGTGCCCATGGTGAGAGTGCTCATGGTGACAGAGCCCATGGTGATAGGGCCGATTGTGACACTGCCCAATGTGACAGTGCTCATGGTGACAATGACCATGGTCACTGTGCTCATGGTCACAGTGCTCCTGGTGATAGTTCCCATTGTGACATTCCCATGCTTAGATTCTCCATGGTAACCGCAACCACGGAAATAGTGCCCATGGTGATCGTGCTCATGGTTACAGTGCTCATGGCGACAGTGCCCATAGTGACAGTTCTCAAGGTGACAGTGCCCATTGTGACAGTGTCCATGTTTATACTGTCCATGGTGACCACATTCACTGTTGTAGTGCACACGGTGACCGTGCTCATGGTGATAGTGCGAATGGTAACACTAACCATGGTGACAGTGGCCACGGTGACAGTGCTCATGGTGATCGTGTCCATGAAGACAGTACTCAGGGAGAAAGTGCTCATGGTGACAGTGCTCATGCTGATAGTGCCCGGTGTGAGAGTCCCATGGTTATAATCTCCATGGTCACTGCAATCACGGTAATAGTGCCCATCGTAACCTTACCCATGGTGATAGTGCCCATTGTGACAGTCCCATGGTTATAGTCTCCATGGTAACCGCTACCACGGTAATAATGCCCATGGTGACCGTGCTCATGGTGACAGTGCTCTGTTGACAATTCCCATGGTGACAATGCTCATGGTAATAGTGCTCATGGTGACTGTGGTCATGGTGACAATGCACATGGTAATAGTGTTCATGGTGACTGTGGTCATGGTGACAGTGCCAATGGTGACAGTGCTCATGGTTAAGTGGCCATGGTGACATTGCTCATGCTGATAGTGCTCATGGTGACAGTGCCCATGGTGACAGTTTCCATTGTGACACTGCCCAATGTCACAGTGCTCATGGTGACAGTGACCAGGCTCACAGTGCTCATGGTGATAGTGCCCATTGTGACATTCCCATGCTTATAGTCTCCATGGTAAGTGGAATCACGGCAATAGTGCCCATGGTGACAGTGCTCATGGCGACAGTGCCCATAGTGAGAGTGCCCATGGCGACAGTCCCCATGGCAACGGTGCTCCTGGTGGTAGTGCCCATGGTGAAACGGCTCATGGTGATAGTACCCATGTTGAGAATGCCCATGGTGACAATGCCCATGGTGAAAGTGTCCATGGTGACAGTGCTCATGTTGATACTGCCTCTTGTGACACTGCACATGGTTATAGTCTCCATGGTGACCGCAATCACAGTTAGAGTGGCCATGGTGACTGTGATCATGGTGACAGTGCTCATGGTGACAGAGCCCATGGTGATAGTTCCAAGGCGGACAGTGCCCATGGTGACAGTTCTAATGGTGGTAGTGCTCATGGTAACATTGCCCATGGTGACATTGCTCATGGTGACAGAGCCCATGGTGACAGGGTCCATTGTTACACTGCCCAATGTGACAGTGCTCTTGGTGACAGTGACTATGGTTACAATGCTCATGGTCACAGTGCCCTTTGTGATGGTGCCCATTGTGACATTCCCATGCCTACAGTCTCCATGGTAACCGCAATCACAGAAATAGTGCCCATGGTGACCGTGCTCATGGTGACAGTGCTCATGGTAACAGTGGCAATGGTGAAAGTGCTCTTGGCGACCGTGCCCATAGTGAGAGTGCCCCTGGCAACAGTGTTCATGGTGATAGTGCCCATAGTGACAGTATTCATGGTGACAGTGCTCATGTTCACAATGCTCACAGTGCAAGTGCTCTTTGTGAAATATACTGTGGTGACAGTACCCATAGTGATAGTACCCTTTGTGACCCTTTTCACGGTGACAGTTCCCATGGTGACAGTGCCCATGGTGACAATGCTCATGGTAATAGTGCTCATGGTGACTGTGGTCATGGTGACAGTGCCAATGGTGACAGTGCTCCTGGTTAAGTGCCCATGGTGACATTGCTCATGCTGACAGTGCTCATGGTGACAGTGCTCTTGGTGACAGTGCCCATGGTGACAGTTCACATTGTGACACTGCCCAATGTGACAGTGCTCATGGTAACAGTGTCCATGGTCACAGTGCTCATGGTCACAGTGCTCATGGGGATATTGCCCATTGTGACATTCCCATGTATATACTCTCCATGATAACCACAGTCACGGAAATAGTGCCCATGGTGACCATGCTCATGGTGACAGTTCTCATGGTAACAGTGCCCATGGTGATAGTACTCACAGTGACAGTGTTCATGGCGACAGTTCCCATAGTGAGAGTTCCCCTGGCAACAGTGCTCATGGTGATAGTGCCCATGGTGACAGTACTCATGGTGAAACTGTTCATGGTGATAGTGCACATGGTCACAATGCTGACAGTGAAAGTGCTCTTAGTGAAATATACTGTGGTGATATTACCCATAGTGATAGTACCCTTTGTGACTCTTTTCACGGTGACAGTTCCCATGGTGACAGTGCCCATGGTGACAGTGTCCATGGTGACAGTGCTCTGGTTACAGTGCTCATTTTGATAGTGCTCATGGTGATACTGCCCATTGCGACACTGCCCATGGTTATAGCTTCCATGGTGACCGCAATCACAGTAATAGTGTGCTCATGGTGACCGTGATCATGGTGACAGAGCCGATGGTGACAGGGCCCATTGTTACACTGCCCAATGTGACAGTGCTCATGGTGACAGTGACTATGGTCACAGTGCTCATTGTGATAGTGCCCATTGAGACATTCCCATGCTTATACACTCCATGGTAACCGCAATCACAGAAATAGTGCCCATGGTGACAGTGCTCATGGCGACAGTGCCCTTTGTGAGAGTGCCCATGGCAACAGTGGCCATGGCAACAGTGCTCAAGGTGATACTGCCTATTGTGACCGTGCTCATAGTGATAGTGTTCATGGTGAGAGTGATGAGAGTGATAGTACCCATGGTGACAGTGCTTATGGTGACAGTGCCCATGATGACAGTTCTCATGGTGATATTGCTCATAGTGACAGTGCCCATGGTGATAGTGCTCATGGTGACAGTTCCCATGGTAACAGTGCTCATGGTGTTAGTGTCCATGGTGACAGTGCTAAGGGTGACAATGCCCATGGTGACAGTGCTCATGCTGATAGTGCCCGATGTGAGAGTCCCATGGTTATAATCTGAAAGGTCACTGCAATCACGGTAACAGTGCCCATCGTAACCGTACCCATGGTGATAGTGCCCATTGTGACAGTCCCAAGGTTATAGTCTCCATGTTGACCGCTACCACGGGAATAGTGCCCATGGTGACCGTGCTCATGGTGACAGTGCTCTTGGTGACAATTCCCATGGTGGCAATGCTCATGGTAATAGTGCTCATGGTGACTGTGGTCATGGTGACACTGCTCAAGGTGATATTGCCCATGGTGACTGGGCCCATGGTGACAGTGCTCCAGGTGACAGACCCCATGTTGACAGTGGCAATGCTGACACTGCCCATGGTGACAGATCTCATGGGGATATTGCTCATAGTGATAGTTCCCATGGTGACAGTGCCCTTGGTGACAGTTCTCATGGTGACAGTGCTCAAGGATATAGTGCCGATTTTGACAGTCCCATGGTTATAGTCTCCATGGTGACCGCAATCAAGGTAATAGAGCACACGGTGACTGTGCTCATGGTGACAATGGCCATGGTGACCGTGCTCATGCTGAGAGTGTTCATGGTGACAGTGTACTTGGTGACAGTGTTCATGGTGACTGTGCTCATCGTCATAATGCTCAAAGTGAAAGTGCTCTTAGTGAAATATACTGTGGTGACAGTACCCATAGTGATAGTACCCTTTGTGACACTTTTCACGGTGACAGTTCCCATGGTGACAGTGCCCATGGTGACAGTGTCCATGGTGACAGTGCTCACGGTGATACTGCCTCTTGTGACACTGCCCATGGTTATAGTCTCCATGGTGACCGCAATCACAGTAATAGTGCTCATGGTGACTGTGGTCATGGTGACAATGCACATGGTAATAGTGTTCATGGTGACTGTGGTCATGGGGACAGTGCCAATGGTGACAGTGCTCATGGTTAAGTGCCCATGGTGACAATGCTCATGCTGATAGTGCTCATGGTGACAGTGCCCATGGTGACAGTTTCCATTGTGACACTGCCAAATGTCACAGTTCTCATGGTGACAGTGACCAGGCTCACAGTGCTCATGGTGATATTGCCCATTGTGACATTCCCATCCTTATAGTCTCCACGGTAACCGCAATCACAGAAATAGTGCCCATGGTGACCGTGCTCATGGTGACAGTGCTCATGGTAACAGTGCCCATGGTGACAGTGCTCATAGTGACAGTGCTCATGGCGACAGTGCCCATAGTGAGAGTGCCCCTGGAAACAGTGATCATGGTGATAGTAATCATGGTGACAGTACTCATGGTGACAGTGTTCATGGTGATAGTGCTCATGGTCGCAATGCTCACAGTGAAAGTGCTCTTTGTGAAATATACTGTGGTGACATTACCCATAGTGATATGACCCTTTGTGACACTTTTCACGGTGACAGATCCCATGGTGACAGTGCCCATGGTGACAGTGTCCATGGTGACAGTGCTCATGGTGACAGTGCTCATGGTGACCGTGCTCATGGAAAGATTGCTCATGGTGACAGTGCTCATTGTGATAGTGCTCATGGTGATACTGCACATTGTGACACTTCCGAGGGTTATAGTCTCCATGGTGACTGCAATCAAAGTGATAGTTCCCATGGGGACTGGGCACATGGTGACAGTGCCCATGGTGACATTTCTCATGGTGATATTGTTCATAGTGACAATGCCCATGGTGATAGTTGTCATGGTGACAGTGCCCATGGTGACAGTGTTCATGGTGACAGAGCCCATGGCGACAGGCCCGATTGTGACACTGCCCAATGTGACATGGTCACATTGGTCATGGTCACAGTGCTCCTAGTGATAGTTCCCATTGTGACATTCCCATGCTTATATTCTCCATGGTAACTGTAACCACGGAAATAGTGTCCATGGTGATCATGCTCATGGTGACAGTGCTCATGGTGACAGTGCTCATGGCGACAGTGCCCATAGTGACAGTGCTCATGGCGACAGTGCCCATTGTGACAGTGTCCATGTTTATATTGTCCATGGTGACCGCCATCACTGTTAGAGTGCACACGGTGACCGTGCTCATGGTGATAGTGTTAATGGTGACAGTTACCATCGTGACAGTGTCCACGGTGACAGTGCTCATAGTGATCGTTTCCATGGTGACAGTGCTCAGTGTGACAGTGCCCATGGTGACTGTGCTCATGCTGATAGTGCCCGATGTGAGAGTCCCCTGCGTATAATCTCCATGGTCACTGCAATCACGGTAATAGTGCCCATCGTAACCATACCCATGGTGATAGTGCCCATTGTGACAGTCCTATGGTTATAGTCTCCATGGTTACCGCTACCACGGTAATAGTGCCCTTGGTGACCATGCTCATGGTAACAGTGCTCATGGTGACAATTCCCATGGTGACAGTCCTCATGGTAATAGTGTTCATGGTGACTGCGGTCATGGTGACAGTGCCAATGGTGACAGTGCTCATCGTTCAGTACCCATGGTGACATTGCTCATGCTGATAGTGCTCATGGTGACAGTGCTCTCGGTGACAGTGCCCATGGTGACAGTTCCCATTGTGACACTGCCCAGTGTGACAGTGCTCATGGTGACAGTGACCATGGTCACAGTGCTCATGGTGATAGTGCCCATGGTGACAGTGCTCATAGTGACAGAGCTCATGGCGACAGTGCCCATACTCACAATGCTCACAGTGAAAGTGGTCTTTGTGAAATATACGGTGGTGACAGTACCCATAGTGATATTATCCTTTGTGACACTTTTCACGGTGACAGTTCCCATGGTGACAGTGCCCAGGGTGACAGTGTCCATGGTGACAGTGCTCATGGTGACAGTGCTCATGGAAAGATTGCACATGGTGACAGTGCTCATTGTGATAGTGCTCATGGTGATACTGCACATTGTGACACTGCCCATGGTTATAGTCTCCATGGTGACCGCAATCAAAGTAATAGTTCCCATGGTGACCATGATCATGGTGACAGTGCTCATGGTGACAGAGCCCATGGTGACAGTTCCAATGCTGACTGTGCCCATGGCGACACTGATCATGGTGACACTGATCAAGGTGATAGTGCCCATGGTGACTGGGCCCATGGTGACAGTGGCAAGGCTGACAGTGCCCATGATGACAGTTCTCATGGTGATATTGCTCATAGTGACAGTGCCCATGGTGATAGTAGTCATGGTGACAGTTCCCATGGTGACAGTGCTCATGGTGATAGTGCCCGATGTGAGAGTCCCATGGTTATAATCTGAAAGGTCACTGCAATCACGGTAATAGTGCCCATCGTAACCGTACCCATGGTGATAGTGCCCATTGTGACAGTCCCAAGGTTATAGTCTCCATGTTGACCGCTACCACGGGAATAGTGCCCATGGTGACCGTGCTCATGGTGACAGTGCTCTTGGTGACAATTACCATGGTGGCAATGCTCAAGGTAATAGTGCTCATGGTGACTGTGGTCATGGTGACACTGCTCAAGGTGATATTGCCCATGGTGACTGGGCCCATGGTGACAGTGCTCCAGGAGACAGAGCCCATGTTGGCAGTGGCAATGCTGACACTGCCCATGGTGACAGTTCTCATGGTGATATTGCTCATAGTGATAGTTCCCATGGTGAGAGTGCCCTTGGTGACAGTTCTCATGGTGACAGTGCTCAAGGATATAGTGCCGATTTGGACAGTCCCATGGTTATAGTCTCCATGGTGACCGCAATCAAGGTAATAGTGCACACGGTGACTGTGCTCATGGTGACAATGGTCATGGTGACCGTGCTCATGCTGAGAGTGTTCATGGCGACAGTGTACTTGGTGACAGTGTTCATGGTGACTGTGCTCATCGTCATAATGCTCAAAGTGAAAGTGCTCTTAGTGAAATATACTGTGGTGACAGTACCCATAGTGATAGTACCCTTTGTGACACTTTTCACGGTGACAGTTCCCATGGTGACAGTGCCCATGGTGACAGTGTCCATGGTGACAGTGCTCATGGTGATACTGCCTCTTGTGACACTGCCCATGGATATAGTCTCCATGGTGACCGCAATCACAGTAATAGTGCGCATGGTGACTGTGATCATGGTGACAGTGGTCATGCTGACAGAGCCAGGGTCCATTGTTACAATGCCCAATGTGACAGTGCTCATGGTGACAGTGACTATGGTTACAATGCTCATGGTCACAGTGCTCATTGTGATAGTGCCCATTGTGACATTCCCATGCTTATAGTCTCCATGGTAACCACAGTCATGGAAATAGTGCCCATGGTGACAGTGCTCATGGCGACAGTGCCCATAGTGAGAGTGCCCATGGCAACAGTGCCCATGGCAACAGTGCTCATGGTGACAGTACCCAAGGTGAAAATGCCCATGGTGACAATGCCCATGGTGACCGTGTCCATTGTGACAGTTCACATGGTTATAATCTCATTGGTGACCGCAATCACGGTAATAGTGCCCATTGTGACCGTTATCATGGTGACAATGCTCACGGTGACAGTGCCCATGGAAACAGTGCTCATGGTGACAGAGCTCATTGTAATATTGCTCATGGTGATACTGCCCATGGTGACTGGGCACATGGTGACAGTGCTCATGGTGACAGTGGCAATGCTGACAGTGCCGATGGAGACAGTTCTCATGGTAATATTGCTCATAGTGACAGTGCCCATGGTGAAAGTGCTCATGGTGACAGAGCCCATGGTGATAGGGCCGATTGTGACACTGCCCAATGTGACAGTGCTCATGGTGACAATGACCGTGGTCACAGTGCTCCTGGTGATATTTCCCAGTGTGACATTCCCATGCTTATATTCTCCATGGTAACCGCAACCACGGAAATAGTGCCCATGGTGATCGTGCTCATGGTGACAGTACTCATGGTGATATTGTTCATAGTGACAGTGCCCATGGTGATAGTGGTCATGGTGACAGTGCCCAATGTGACAGTGCTCATGGTGACAGAGCCCATGGCGACAGGGCCGATTGTGACACTGCCCAATGTGACAGTGCTCATGGTGACAATGACCATGGTCACAGTGCTCATGGTCACAGTGCTCCTGGGGATAGTTCCCATTGTGACATTCCCATGCTTATATTCTCCATGGTAACCGTAACCACGGAAATAGTGCCCAAGGTGATCGTGCTCATGGTGACAGTGCTCATGGTGACAGTGCCTCTGGTGACAGTGCTCATGGCAACAGTGCCCAAAGTGACAGTACTCATGGTGACAGTGCCCATTGTGACAGTGTCCATGTTTATATTGTCCATGGTGACCGCTTTCACTCTTATAGTGCACACGGTGACCGTGCTCATGGTGATAGTGCTAATGGTGACAATAACCATGGTGACAGTGTCCACGGTGACAGTGCTCATGGTGATAGTGTCCATGGTGATAGTGTCCATGGTGCCAGTGCCCATGGTGACAGTGCTCATGCTGATAGTGCCCGATGTGAGAGTCCCATGCTTATAATCTACATGGTCACTGCCATCACGGTAATAGGGCCCATCGTAACCGTCCCCAGGGTGATAGTGCCCATTGTGACAGTCCCATGGTTATAGTCTCCATGGTGACCGCTACCACGGTAATAGTGCCCATGGTGACCGTGCTCATGGTAACAGTGCTCAGGGTGACAATTCCCATGGTGACAATCTTCATGGTAATAGTGTTCATGGTGACTGTGGTCATGGTGAGAGTGCCAATGGTGACAGTGCTCATCGTTCAGTACCCATGGTGACATTGCTCATGCTGATAGTGCTCATGGTGACAGTGCCCATGGTGACAGTTCCCATTGTGACACTGCCCAGTGTGACAGTGCTCATGGTGACAGTGACCATGGTCACAGTGCTCATGGTGATAGTGCCCATGGTGACAGTGCTCATAGTGACAGAGCGCATGGCGACAGTGCCCATAGTCACAATGCTCACAGTGAAAGTGGTCTTTGTGAAATATACGGTGGTGACAGTACCCATAGTGATATTATCCTTTGTGACACTTTTAACGGTGACAGTTCCCATGGTGACAGTCCCCAGGGTGACAGTGTCCACGGTGACAGTGCTCATGGTGACAGTGCTCATGGAAAGATTGCTCATGGTGACAGTGCTCATTGTGATAGTGCTCATGGTGATACTGCACAGTGTGACACTGCCCATGGTTATAGTCTCCATGGTGACCGCAATCAAAGTAATAGTTCCCATGGTGACCGTGATCATGGTGACAGTGTTCATGGTGACAGAGCCCATGGTGACAGTTCCAATGCTGACTGTGCCCATGGCGACACTGATCATGGTGACACTGATCAAGGAGATAGTGCCCATGGTGACTGGGCCCATGGTGACAGTGGCAAGGCTGACAGTGCCCATGATGACAGTTCTCATGGTGATATTGCTCATAGTGACAGTGCCCATGGTGATAGTGCTCATGGTGACAGTTCCCATGGTAACAGTGCTCATGGTGTTAGTGTCCATGGTGACAGTGCTAAGGGTGACAATGCCCATGGTGACAGTGCTCATGCTGATAGTGCCCGATGTGAGAGTCCCATGGTTACAATCTGAAAGGTCACTGCAATCACGGTAATAGTGCCCATCGTAACCGTACCCATGGTGATAGTGCCCATTGTGACAGTCCCAAGGTTATAGTCTCCATGTTGACCGCTACCACGGGAATAGTGCCCATGGTGACCGTGCTCATGGTGACAGTGCTCTTGGTGACAATTCCCATGGTGGCAATGCTCATGGTAGTTGTGCTCATGGTGACTGTGGTCATGGTGACACCGCTCAAGGTGATATTGCCCATGTGACTGGGCCCATGGTGACAGTGCTCCAGGTGACAGACCCCATGTTGACAGTGGCAATGCTGACACTGCCCATGGTGACAGTTCTCATGGTGATATTGCTCATAGTGATAGTTCCCATGGTGACAGTGCCCTTGGTGACAGTTCTCATGGTGACAGTGCTCAAGGATATAGTGCCGATTTTGACAGTCCCATGGTTATAGTCTCCATGGTGACCGCAATCAAGGTAATAGTGCACACGGTGACTGTGCTCATGGTGACAATGGCCATGGTGACCGTGCTCATGCTGAGAGTGTTCATGGTGACAGTGTACTTGGTGACAGTGTTCATGGTGACTGTGCTCATCGTCATAATGCTCAAAGTGAAAGTGCTCTTAGTGAAATATACTGTGGTGACAGTACCCATAGTGATAGTACCCTTTGTGACACTTTTCACGGTGACAGTTCCCATGGTGACAGTGCCCATGGTGACAGTGTCCATGGTGACAGTGCTCACGGTGATACTGCCTCTTGTGACACTTCCCATGGTTATAGTCTCCATGGTGACCGCAATCACAGTAATAGTGCGCATGGTGACTGTGATCATGGTGACAGTGGTCATGCTGACAGAGCCCATGGTGACAGTTCCAATGCTGACAGTGCCCATGGTGACAGTGCCCATGGTGAGAGTGCTCATGGTGACAGAGCCCATGGTGATAGGGCCGATTGTGACACTGCCCAATGTGACAGTGCTCATGGTGACAATGACCATGGTCACTGTGCTCATGGTCACAGTGCTCCTGGTGATAGTTCCCATTGTGACATTCCCATGCTTAGATTCTCCATGGTAACCGCAACCACGGAAATAGTGCCCATGGTGATCGTGCTCATGGTTACAGTGCTCATGGCGACAGTGCCCATAGTGACAGTTCTCAAGGTGACAGTGCCCATTGTGACAGTGTCCATGTTTATACTGTCCATGGTGACCACATTCACTGTTGTAGTGCACACGGTGACCGTGCTCATGGTGATAGTGCGAATGGTAACACTAACCATGGTGACAGTGGCCACGGTGACAGTGCTCATGGTGATCGTGTCCATGAAGACAGTACTCAGGGAGAAAGTGCTCATGGTGACAGTGCTCATGCTGATAGTGCCCGGTGTGAGAGTCCCATGGTTATAATCTCCATGGTCACTGCAATCACGGTAATAGTGCCCATCGTAACCTTACCCATGGTGATAGTGCCCATTGTGACAGTCCCATGGTTATAGTCTCCATGGTAACCGCTACCACGGTAATAATGCCCATGGTGACCGTGCTCATGGTGACAGTGCTCTGTTGACAATTCCCATGGTGACAATGCTCATGGTAATAGTGCTCATGGTGACTGTGGTCATGGTGACAATGCACATGGTAATAGTGTTCATGGTGACTGTGGTCATGGTGACAGTGCCAATGGTGACAGTGCTCATGGTTAAGTGGCCATGGTGACATTGCTCATGCTGATAGTGCTCATGGTGACAGTGCCCATGGTGACAGTTTCCATTGTGACACTGCCCAATGTCACAGTGCTCATGGTGACAGTGACCAGGCTCACAGTGCTCATGGTGATAGTGCCCATTGTGACATTCCCATGCTTATAGTCTCCATGGTAAGTGGAATCACGGCAATAGTGCCCATGGTGACAGTGCTCATGGCGACAGTGCCCATAGTGAGAGTGCCCATGGCGACAGTCCCCATGGCAACGGTGCTCATGGTGGTAGTGCCCATGGTGAAACGGCTCATGGTGATAGTACCCATGTTGAGAATGCCCATGGTGACAATGCCCATGGTGAAAGTGTCCATGGTGACAGTGCTCATGTTGATACTGCCTCTTGTGACACTGCACATGGTCATAGTCTCCATGGTGACCGCAATCACAGTTAGAGTGGCCATGGTGACTGTGATCATGGTGACAGTGCTCATGGTGACAGAGCCCATGGTGATAGTTCCAAGGCGGACAGTGCCCATGGTGACAGTTCTAATGGTGGTAGTGCTCATGGTAACATTGCCCATGGTGACATTGCTCATGGTGACAGAGCCCATGGTGACAGGGTCCATTGTTACACTGCCCAATGTGACAGTGCTCTTGGTGACAGTGACTATGGTTACAATGCTCATGGTCACAGTGCCCTTTGTGATGGTGCCCATTGTGACATTCCCATGCCTACAGTCTCCATGGTAACCGCAATCACAGAAATAGTGCCCATGGTGACCGTGCTCATGGTGACAGTGCTCATGGTAACAGTGGCAATGGTGAAAGTGCTCTTGGCGACCGTGCCCATAGTGAGAGTGCCCCTGGCAACAGTGTTCATGGTGATAGTGCCCATAGTGACAGTATTCATGGTGACAGTGCTCATGTTCACAATGCTCACAGTGCAAGTGCTCTTAGTGAAATATACTGTGGTGACAGTACCCATAGTGATAGTACCCTTTGTGACCCTTTTCACGGTGACAGTTCCCATGGTGACAGTGCCCATGGTGACAATGCTCATGGTAATAGTGCTCATGGTGACTGTGGTCATGGTGACAGTGCCAATGGTGACAGTGCTCCTGGTTAAGTGCCCATGGTGACATTGCTCATGCTGACAGTGCTCATGGTGACAGTGCTCTTCGTGACAGTGCCCATGGTGACAGTTCCCATTGTGACACTGCCCAATGTGACAGTGCTCATGGTAACAGTGTCCATGGTCACAGTGCTCATGGTCACAGTGCTCATGGGGATAGTGCCCATTGTGACATTCCCATGTATATACTCTACATGATAACCACAGTCACGGAAATAGTGGCATGGTGACCATGCTCATGGTGACAGTTCTCATTGTAACAGTGCCCATGGTGACAGTACTCACAGTGACAGTGCTCATCGCGACAGTTCCCATAGTGAGAGTTCCCCTGGCAACAGTGCTCATGGTGATAGTGCCCATGGTGACAGTACTCATAGTGAAACTGTTCATGGTGATAGTGCTCATGGTCACAATGCTGACAGTGAAAGTGCTCTTAGTGAAATATACTGTGGTGACATTACCACATTATCCATAGTGATAGTACCCTTTGTGACTCTTTTCACGGTGACAGTTCCCATGGTGACAGTGCCCATGGTGACAGTGTCCATGGTGACAGTGCTCTGGTGACAGTGCTCATTTTGATAGTGCTCATGGTGATACTGCCCATTGCGACACTGCCCATGGTTATAGTCTCCATGGTGACCGCAATCACAGTAATAGTGTGCTCATGGTGACCGTGATCATGGTGACAGTGCTCATGGTGACAGAGCCGATGGTGACAGGGCCCATTGTTACACTGCCCAATGTGACAGTGCTCATGGTCACAGTGACTATGGTCACAGTGCTCATTGTGATAGTGCCCATTGAGACATTCCCATGCTTATACACTCCATGGTAACCGCAATCACGGAAATAGTGCCCATGTTGACAGTGCTCATGGCGACAGTGCCCTTTGTGAGAGTGCCCATGGCAACAGTGGCCATGGCAACAGTGCTCATGGTGATACTGCCTATTGTGACCGTGCTCATAGTGATAGTGTTCATGGTGAGAGTGATGAGAGTGATAGTACCCATGGTGACAGTGCTTATGGTGACAGTGCCCATGGTGAGAGTGCTCATGGCGATCGTGCTCATGGTGATAGTGCCCATTGTGACAGTGCCCATGGTTATAGTCTCCATGGTGACGGTAATCACAGTAATATTGCCCTTAGTTACCCTTGTGATCTTGATATTGCTCATGGTGACAGTGCCGATGTTGATAGTGCTTATGGTGACAGTGCCCATTGTGGCAGTGCTCATGGTGATAATGCCCATGGTGAGAGTTCTCATGGCGACAGTGCCCATGGTGACAGTGCTCAAGGTGACAGTGCCTACGGTGAGAGTGCTCATGGTGACAGAGTCCATGTTTATATTGTCCATTGTGACCGCAATCACTGTTATAGTGCACATGGTGACGGTGCTCATGGTGCTAGTGCTAATGGTGACAATACCCATGGTGACAATGTCCACGGTGACAGTGCCCATGGTGATAGTGTCCATCGTGACAGTGCTCGTCGTGACAGTGTTCATGCTGATAGTGCCCGATGTGAAAATCCCATGGTTATAATCTACATGGTTACTGCCATCACGGTAATAGGGCCCATCGTAACCATACCCATGGTGATAGTGCCCATTGTGACAGTCCCATGGTTATAGTCTCCATGGTGACCGCTACCACGGTAATATGGAACACGGTGACCATGCTCATGGTGACAGTGCTCATGGTGACAATTCCCATGGTGACAATGCTCATGGTAATAGTGCTCATGATGACTGTGGTCATGGTGACAGTGCCAATGGTGACAGTGCTCATGGTTCAGTGCCCATGGTGACATTGCTCATGCTGACAGTGCTCATGGTGACAGTGCTCTTGGTGACAGTGCCCATGGTGACAGTTCACATTGTGACACTGCCCAATGTGACAGTGCTCATGTTAACAGTGTCCATGGTCACAGTGCTCATGGGGATAGTGCTCATTGTGACATTCCCATGTATATACTCTCCATGATAACCAGAGTCACGGAAATAGTGCCCATGGTGACCGTGCCCATGGTGACAGTTCTCATGGTAACAGTGCCCATGGTGACAGTACTCACAGTGACAGTGCTCATGGCGACAGTTCCCATAGTGAGAGTTCCCCTGGCAACAGTGCTCATGGTGATAGTGCCCATGGTGACAGTACTCATGGTGAAACTGTTCATGGTGATAGTGCGCATGGTCACAATGCTGACAGTGAAAGTGCTCTTAGTGAAATATACTGTGGTGACATTACCCATAGTGATAGTACCCTTTGTGACTCTTTTCACGGTGACAGTTCCCATGGTGACAGTGCCCATGGTGACAGTGTCCATGGTGACAGTGCTCATGGTGATACTGCCCATTGTGACACTGCCCATGGTTATAGTCTCCATGGTGACCGCAATCACAGTAATATTGCCCATGGTGCCCGTGATCATGGTGACAGTGCTCATGGTGACAGAGCCCATGGTGACAGTTCCAATGCTGACAGTGCCCATGGTGACAGTTCTAATGGTGATAGTGCTCATGGTAACAGTGCCCATGGTGACATTGCTCATGGTGACAGAGCCCATGGTGACAGGGTCCATTGTTACACTGCCCAATGTGACAGTGCTCTTGGTGACAGTGACTATGGTCACAATGCTCATGGTCACAGTGCTCATTGTGATAGTGCCCATTGTGACATTCCCATGCTTATAGTCTCCATGGTAAGTGGAATCACGGAAATAGTGCCCATGGTGACAGTGCTCATGGCGACAGTGCCCATAGTGAGAGTGCCCATGGCGACAGTGCTCATGGTGAGAGTGCCCCCGTGGTGAAACTGCTCATGGTGACAGTACCCATGGTGAGAATGCCCATGGTGACAATGCCCATGGTGAGAATGTCCATTGTGACAGTTCACATGGTTATAATCTCCATGGTGACCGCAATCACGGTAATAGTGCCCATTGTGACCGTTATCATGGTGACAATGCTCATGGTGACAGTGCCCGTGGAAACAGTGCTCATGGTGACAGTGCTCATTGTGATAGTGCTCATGGTGATAGTGCCCATGGCGACTGGGCACATGTTGACAGTGCTCATGGTGACAGTGCCCATGGTGACAGTTCTCATGGTGATATTTCTCATAGTGACAGTGCCCATGGTGATAGTGCTCATGGTGAGAGTCCCCATGGTGACAGTGCTCATGGTGACAGAGCCCATGGAGATAGGGCCGATTGTGACACTGCCCAATGTGACAGTGCTCATGGTGACAATGACCATGGTCACAGTGCTCATGGTCACAGTGCTCCTGGTGATAGTTCCCATTGTGACATTCCCATGCTTAGATTCTCCATGGTAACCGCAACCACGGAAATAGTGCCCATGGTGATCGTGCTCATGGTTACAGTGCTCATGGCGACAGTGCCCATAGTGACAGTTCTCAAGGTGACAGTGCCCATTGTGACAGTGTCCATGTTTATACTGTCCATGGTGACCACATTCACTGTTGTAGTGCACACGGTGACCGTGCTCATGGTGATAGTGCGAATGGTAACACTAACCATGGTGACAGTGGCCACGGTGACAGTGCTCATGGTGATCGTGTCCATGAAGACAGTACTCAGGGAGAAAGTGCTCATGGTGACAGTGCTCATGCTGATAGTGCCCGGTGTGAGAGTCCCATGGTTATAATCTCCATGGTCACTGCAATCACGGTAATAGTGCCCATCGTAACCTTACCCATGGTGATAGTGCCCATTGTGACAGTCCCATGGTTATAGTCTCCATGGTAACCGCTACCACGGTAATAATGCCCATGGTGACCGTGCTCATGGTGACAGTGCTCTGTTGACAATTCCCATGGTGACAATGCTCATGGTAATAGTGCTCATGGTGACTGTGGTCATGGTGACAATGCACATGGTAATAGTGTTCATGGTGACTGTGGTCATGGTGACAGTGCCAATGGTGACAGTGCTCATGGTTAAGTGGCCATGGTGACATTGCTCATGCTGATAGTGCTCATGGTGACAGTGCCCATGGTGACAGTTTCCATTGTGACACTGCCCAATGTCACAGTGCTCATGGTGACAGTGACCAGGCTCACAGTGCTCATGGTGATAGTGCCCATTGTGACATTCCCATGCTTATAGTCTCCATGGTAAGTGGAATCACGGCAATAGTGCCCATGGTGACAGTGCTCATGGCGACAGTGCCCATAGTGAGAGTGCCCATGGCGACAGTCCCCATGGCAACGGTGCTCATGGTGGTAGTGCCCATGGTGAAACGGCTCATGGTGATAGTACCCATGTTGAGAATGCCCATGGTGACAATGCCCATGGTGAAAGTGTCCATGGTGACAGTGCTCATGTTGATACTGCCTCTTGTGACACTGCACATGGTCATAGTCTCCATGGTGACCGCAATCACAGTTAGAGTGGCCATGGTGACTGTGATCATGGTGACAGTGCTCATGGTGACAGAGCCCATGGTGATAGTTCCAAGGCGGACAGTGCCCATGGTGACAGTTCTAATGGTGGTAGTGCTCATGGTAACATTGCCCATGGTGACATTGCTCATGGTGACAGAGCCCATGGTGACAGGGTCCATTGTTACACTGCCCAATGTGACAGTGCTCTTGGTGACAGTGACTATGGTTACAATGCTCATGGTCACAGTGCCCTTTGTGATGGTGCCCATTGTGACATTCCCATGCCTACAGTCTCCATGGTAACCGCAATCACAGAAATAGTGCCCATGGTGACCGTGCTCATGGTGACAGTGCTCATGGTAACAGTGGCAATGGTGAAAGTGCTCTTGGCGACCGTGCCCATAGTGAGAGTGCCCCTGGCAACAGTGTTCATGGTGATAGTGCCCATAGTGACAGTATTCATGGTGACAGTGCTCATGTTCACAATGCTCACAGTGCAAGTGCTCTTAGTGAAATATACTGTGGTGACAGTACCCATAGTGATAGTACCCTTTGTGACCCTTTTCACGGTGACAGTTCCCATGGTGACAGTGCCCATGGTGACAATGCTCATGGTAATAGTGCTCATGGTGACTGTGGTCATGGTGACAGTGCCAATGGTGACAGTGCTCCTGGTTAAGTGCCCATGGTGACATTGCTCATGCTGACAGTGCTCATGGTGACAGTGCTCTTCGTGACAGTGCCCATGGTGACAGTTCCCATTGTGACACTGCCCAATGTGACAGTGCTCATGGTAACAGTGTCCATGGTCACAGTGCTCATGGTCACAGTGCTCATGGGGATAGTGCCCATTGTGACATTCCCATGTATATACTCTACATGATAACCACAGTCACGGAAATAGTGGCATGGTGACCATGCTCATGGTGACAGTTCTCATTGTAACAGTGCCCATGGTGACAGTACTCACAGTGACAGTGCTCATCGCGACAGTTCCCATAGTGAGAGTTCCCCTGGCAACAGTGCTCATGGTGATAGTGCCCATGGTGACAGTACTCATAGTGAAACTGTTCATGGTGATAGTGCTCATGGTCACAATGCTGACAGTGAAAGTGCTCTTAGTGAAATATACTGTGGTGACATTACCACATTATCCATAGTGATAGTACCCTTTGTGACTCTTTTCACGGTGACAGTTCCCATGGTGACAGTTCCCATGGTGACAGTGTCCATGGTGACAGTGCTCTGGTGACAGTGCTCATTTTGATAGTGCTCATGGTGATACTGCCCATTGCGACACTGCCCATGGTTATAGTCTCCATGGTGACCGCAATCACAGTAATAGTGTGCTCATGGTGACCGTGATCATGGTGACAGTGCTCATGGTGACAGAGCCGATGGTGACAGGGCCCATTGTTACACTGCCCAATGTGACAGTGCTCATGGTCACAGTGACTATGGTCACAGTGCTCATTGTGATAGTGCCCATTGAGACATTCCCATGCTTATACACTCCATGGTAACCGCAATCACGGAAATAGTGCCCATGTTGACAGTGCTCATGGCGACAGTGCCCTTTGTGAGAGTGCCCATGGCAACAGTGGCCATGGCAACAGTGCTCATGGTGATACTGCCTATTGTGACCGTGCTCATAGTGATAGTGTTCATGGTGAGAGTGATGAGAGTGATAGTACCCATGGTGACAGTGCTTATGGTGACAGTGCCCATGGTGAGAGTGCTCATGGCGATCGTGCTCATGGTGATAGTGCCCATTGTGACAGTGCCCATGGTTATAGTCTCCATGGTGACGGTAATCACAGTAATATTGCCCTTAGTTACCCTTGTGATCTTGATATTGCTCATGGTGACAGTGCCGATGTTGATAGTGCTTATGGTGACAGTGCCCATTGTGGCAGTGCTCATGGTGATAATGCCCATGGTGAGAGTTCTCATGGCGACAGTGCCCATGGTGACAGTGCTCAAGGTGACAGTGCCTACGGTGAGAGTGCTCATGGTGACAGAGTCCATGTTTATATTGTCCATTGTGACCGCAATCACTGTTATAGTGCACATGGTGACGGTGCTCATGGTGCTAGTGCTAATGGTGACAATACCCATGGTGACAATGTCCACGGTGACAGTGCCCATGGTGATAGTGTCCATCGTGACAGTGCTCGTCGTGACAGTGTTCATGCTGATAGTGCCCGATGTGAAAATCCCATGGTTATAATCTACATGGTTACTGCCATCACGGTAATAGGGCCCATCGTAACCATACCCATGGTGATAGTGCCCATTGTGACAGTCCCATGGTTATAGTCTCCATGGTGACCGCTACCACGGTAATATGGAACACGGTGACCATGCTCATGGTGACAGTGCTCATGGTGACAATTCCCATGGTGACAATGCTCATGGTAATAGTGCTCATGATGACTGTGGTCATGGTGACAGTGCCAATGGTGACAGTGCTCATGGTTCAGTGCCCATGGTGACATTGCTCATGCTGACAGTGCTCATGGTGACAGTGCTCTTGGTGACAGTGCCCATGGTGACAGTTCACATTGTGACACTGCCCAATGTGACAGTGCTCATGTTAACAGTGTCCATGGTCACAGTGCTCATGGGGATAGTGCTCATTGTGACATTCCCATGTATATACTCTCCATGATAACCAGAGTCACGGAAATAGTGCCCATGGTGACCGTGCCCATGGTGACAGTTCTCATGGTAACAGTGCCCATGGTGACAGTACTCACAGTGACAGTGCTCATGGCGACAGTTCCCATAGTGAGAGTTCCCCTGGCAACAGTGCTCATGGTGATAGTGCCCATGGTGACAGTACTCATGGTGAAACTGTTCATGGTGATAGTGCGCATGGTCACAATGCTGACAGTGAAAGTGCTCTTAGTGAAATATACTGTGGTGACATTACCCATAGTGATAGTACCCTTTGTGACTCTTTTCACGGTGACAGTTCCCATGGTGACAGTGCCCATGGTGACAGTGTCCATGGTGACAGTGCTCATGGTGATACTGCCCATTGTGACACTGCCCATGGTTATAGTCTCCATGGTGACCGCAATCACAGTAATATTGCCCATGGTGCCCGTGATCATGGTGACAGTGCTCATGGTGACAGAGCCCATGGTGACAGTTCCAATGCTGACAGTGCCCATGGTGACAGTTCTAATGGTGATAGTGCTCATGGTAACAGTGCCCATGGTGACATTGCTCATGGTGACAGAGCCCATGGTGACAGGGTCCATTGTTACACTGCCCAATGTGACAGTGCTCTTGGTGACAGTGACTATGGTCACAATGCTCATGGTCACAGTGCTCATTGTGATAGTGCCCATTGTGACATTCCCATGCTTATAGTCTCCATGGTAAGTGGAATCACGGAAATAGTGCCCATGGTGACAGTGCTCATGGCGACAGTGCCCATAGTGAGAGTGCCCATGGCGACAGTGCTCATGGTGAGAGTGCCCCCGTGGTGAAACTGCTCATGGTGACAGTACCCATGGTGAGAATGCCCATGGTGACAATGCCCATGGTGAGAATGTCCATTGTGACAGTTCACATGGTTATAATCTCCATGGTGACCGCAATCACGGTAATAGTGCCCATTGTGACCGTTATCATGGTGACAATGCTCATGGTGACAGTGCCCGTGGAAACAGTGCTCATGGTGACAGTGCTCATTGTGATAGTGCTCATGGTGATAGTGCCCATGGCGACTGGGCACATGTTGACAGTGCTCATGGTGACAGTGCCCATGGTGACAGTTCTCATGGTGATATTTCTCATAGTGACAGTGCCCATGGTGATAGTGCTCATGGTGAGAGTCCCCATGGTGACAGTGCTCATGGTGACAGAGCCCATGGAGATAGGGCCGATTGTGACACTGCCCAATGTGACAGTGCTCATGGTGACAATGACCATGGTCACAGTGCTCATGGTCACAGTGCTCCTGGGGATAGTTCCCATTGTGACATTCCCATGCTTAGATTCTCCATGGTAACCGCAACCACGGAAATAGTGCCCATGGTGATCGTGCTCATGGTTACAGTGCTCATGGCGACAGTGCCCATAGTGACAGTTCTCAAGGTGACAGTGCCCTTTGTGACAGTGTCCATGTTTATACTGTCCATGGTGACCACATTCACTGTTATAGTGCACACGGTGACCGTGCTCATGGTGATAGTGCGAATGGTGACATTAACCGTGGTGACAGTGGCCACGGTGACAGTGCTCATGGTGATCGTGTCCATGGAGACAGTACTCAGGGTGAAAGTGCCCATGGTGACAGTGCTCATGCTGATAGTGCCCGATGTGAGAGTCCCATGGTTATAATCTCCAGGGTCACTGCAATCACGGTAATAGTGCCCATCGTAACCATACCCATGGTGATATTGCCCATTGTGACAGTCCCATGGTTATAGTCTCCATGGTAACCGCTACCACGGTAATAATGCCCATGGTGACTGTGCTCATGGTGACAGTGCTCTGTTGACAATTCCCATGGTGACAATGCTCATGGTAATAGTGCTCATGGTGACTGTGGTCATGGTGACAATGCACATGGTAATAGTGTTCATGGTGACTGTGGTCATGGTGACAGTGCCAATGGTGACAGTGCTCATGGTTAAGTGCCCATGGTGACAATGCTCATGCTGATAGTGCTCATGGTGACAGTGCCCATGGTGACAGTTTCCATTGTGACACTGCCCAATGTCACAGTGCTCATTGTGACAGTGACCAGGCTCACAGTGCTCATGGTGATAGTGCCCATTGTGACATTCCCATCCTTATAGTCTCCACGGTAACCGCAATCACAGAAATAGTGCCCATGGTGACCGTGCTCATGGTGACAGTGCTCATGGTAACAGTGCCCATGGTGACAGTGCTCATAGTGACAGTGCTCATGGCGACAATGCCCATAGTGAGAGTGCCCCTGGAAACAGTGCTCATGGTGATGGTACTCATGGTGACAGTACTCATGGTGACAGTGTTCATGGTGATAGTGCTCATGGTCGCAATGCTCACAGTGAAAGTGCTCTTTGTGAAATATACTGTGGTGACATTACCCATAGTGATATGACCCTTTGTGACACTTTTCACGGTGACAGTTCCCATGGTGACAGTGCCCATGGTGACAGTGTCCATGGTGACAGTGCTTATGGTGACAGTGCTCATGGTGACGCTGCTCATGGAAAGATTGCTCATGGTGACAGTGCTCATTGTGATAGTGCTCATGGTGATACTGCACATTGTGACACTGCCGAGGGTTATAGTCTCCATGGTGACGCAATCAATGTGATAGTTCCCATGGGGACTGGGCACATGGTGACAGTGCCCATGGTGACATTTCTCATGGTGATATTGTTCATAGTGACAATGCCCATGGTGATAGTTGTCATGGTGACAGTGCCCATGGTGACAGTGCTCATGGTGACAGAGCCCATGGCGACAGGCCCGATTGTGACACTGCCCAATGTGACATGGTCACATTGGTCATGGTCACAGTGCTCCTAGTGATAGTTCCCATTGTGACATTCCCATGCTTATATTCTCCATGGTAACTGTAACCACGGAAATAGTGTCCATGGTGATCATGCTCATGGTGACAGTGCTCATGGTGACAGTGCTCATGGCGACAGTGCCCATAGTGACAGTGCTCATGGCGACAGTGCCCATTGTGACAGTGTCCATGTTTATATTGTCCATGGTGAGCGCCATCACTGTTAGAGTGCACACGGTGACCGTGCTCATGGTGATAGTGTTAATGGTGACAATTACCATCGTGACAGTGTCCACGGTGACAGTGCTCATAGTGATCGTTTCCATGGTGACAGTGCTCAGTGTGACAGTGCCCATGGTGACTGTGCTCATGCTGATCGTGCCCGATGTGAGAGTCCCCTGTGTATAATCTCCATGGTCACTGCAATCACGGTAATAGTGCCCATCCTAACCATACCCATGGTGATAGTGCCCATTGTGACAGTCCTATGGTTATAGTCTCCATGGTGACCGCTACCACGGTAATAGTGCCCATGATGACCATGCTCATGGTAACAGTGCTCATGGTGACAATTCCCATGGTGACAGTCCTCATTGTAATAGTGTTCATCGTGACTGTGGTCATGGTGACAGTGCCCATGGTGACAGTGCTCATCGTTCAGTACCCATGGTGACATTGCTCATGCTGATAGTGCTCATGGTGACAGTGCTCTCGGTGACAGTGCCCATGGTGACAGTTCCCATTGTGACACTGCCCAGTGTGACAGTGCTCATGGTGACAGTGACCATGGTCACAGTGCTCATGGTGATAGTGCCCATGGTGACAGTGCTCATAGTGACAGATCTCATGGCGACAGTGCCCATAGTCACAATGCTCACAGTGAAAGTGGTCTTTGTGAAATATACGGTGGTGACAGTACCCATAGTGATATTATCCTTTGTGACACTTTTCACGGTGACAGTTCCCATGGTGACAGTGCCCAGGGTGACAGTGTCCATGGTGACAGTGCTCATGGTGACAGAGCCCATGGTGATAGTGGCAATGCTGACAGTGCCCATGGTGACAATTCTCATGTTGATATTGTTCATAGTGACAGTGCCCATGGTGATAGTGCTCATGGTGACAGTGCCCATGGCGAAAGTGCTCATGGTGACAATGACCATGGTCACAGTGGTCATGGTCACAGTGCTCCTGGTGATAGTTCCCATTGTGACATTCCCATGCTTATATTCTCCATGGTAACCGTAACCACGGAAATAGTGCCCATGGTGATCGTGCTCATTGTGACAGTGCTCATGGTGACAGTGCTCATGGTGACAGAGCCCATAGTGACAGTTCCAATGCTGACAGTGCCCATGGTGACATTGCTCATGGTGACAGAACCCATGGTGAAAGGGTCCATTGTTACACTGCCCAATGTGACAGTGCTCTTGGTGACAATGACTATGGTCACAATGCACATGGTCACAGTGCTCATTGTAATAGTGCCCATTGTGATATTCCCATGCTTATAGTCTCCATGGTAACCGCAATCACAGAAATAGTGCCCATGGTGATAGTGCTCATGGCGACAGTGCCCATACTGAGAGTGCCCATGGCAACAGTGCTCATGGTGAGAGTGTTCATGCTGATAGTGCCCGATGTGAGAGTCCCATGGTTATAATCTCCATGGTCACTGCAATCACGGTAATAGTGCCCATCGTAACCATACCCATGGTGATAGTGCCCATTGTGACAGTCCCATGGTTATAGTCTCCATGGTAACCGCTACCACGGTAATAATGCCCATGGTGACCGTGCTCATGGTGACAGTGCTCTGTTGACAATTCCCATGGTGACAATGCTCATGGTAATAGTGCTCATGGTGACTGTGGTCATGGTGACAATGCACATGGTAATAGTGTTCATGGTGACTGTGTTCATGGTGACAGTGCCAATGGTGACAGTGCTCATGGTTAAGTGGCCATGGTGACATTGCTCATGCTGATAGTGCTCATGGTGACAGTGCCCATGGTGACAGTTTCCATTGTGACACTGCCCAATGTCACAGTGCTCATGGTGACAGTGACCAGGCTCACAGTGCTCATGGTGATAGTGCCCATTGTGACATTCCCATGCTTATAGTCTCCATGGTAAGTGGAATCACGGAAATAGTGCCCATGGTGACAGTGCTCATGGCGACAGTGCCCATAGTGAGAGTGCCCATGGCGACAGTGCCCATGGCAACAGTGCTCATGGTGATAGTGCCCATGGTGAAACTGCTCATGGTGATAGTACCCATGTTGAGAATGCCCATGGTGACAATGCCCATGGTGAAAGTGTCCATGGTGACAGTGCTCATGGTGATACTGCCTCTTGTGACACTGCACATGGTTATAGTCTCCATGGTGACCGCAATCACAGTTAGAGTGGCCATGGTGAACGTGATCATGGTGACAGTGTTCATGGTGACAGAGACCATGGTGATAGTTCCAAGGCGGACACTGCCCATGGTGACAGTTCTAATGGTGGTAGTGCTCATGGTAACATTGCCCATGGTGACATTGCTCATGGTGACAGAGCCCATGGTGACAGGGTGCATTGTTACACTGCCCAATGTGACAGTGCTCTTGGTGACAGTGAGTATGGTTACAATGCTCATGGTCACAGTGCCCTTTGTGATGGTGCCCATTGTGACATTCCCATGCCTACAGTCTCCATGGTAACCGCAATCACTGAAATAGTGCCCATGGTGACCGTGCTCATGGTGACAGTGCTCATGGTAACAGTGGCAATGGTGAAAGTGCTCTTAGCGACCGTGCCCATAGTGAGAGTGCCCCTGGCAACAGTGTTCATGGTGATAGTGCCCATAGTGACAGTATTCATGGTGACACTGCTCATGGTCACAATGCTCACAGTGCAAGTGCTCTTAGTGAAATATACTGTGGTGACAGTACCCATAGTGATAGTACCCTTTGTGACCCTTTTCACGGTGACAGTTCCCATGGTGACAGTGCCCATGGTGACAGTGTCCTTGGTGACAGTGCTCATGGTGACAGTGCCCATGGTGAGAGTTCCAATGATGACAATGCCTTTGGTGACAGTTCTCATGGTGATAGTGCTCATGGTCACAGTGCCCATGGCGAAAGTGCTCATGGTGACCATGCTCAAGTTGATAGTGCCCATGTTAAATGGGCCCATGGTGACAGTGCTCATGGTGACAGCGGCAATGCTGACAGTGCCCATGGTGACAGTTCTGATGGTGACAGAGCCCATGGTGAAAGTGCTCATGGTGAGAGTGTTCATGGAGCCAGTGTACTTTCTCACAGTGTTCAAGGTGCCCGTGCTCATGGTAACAATGCTCACAGTGATAATGCTCTTAGTGAAATATACCATGGTGACAGTACGCATGGCAATAGTACCCATTGGGACAGAGTTCACGGTGACAGTTCCCTTGGTGAGAGGGCTCATGGTGACAGTGCCCATGGTAACAGTGCTCATGGTGACAGTGCTAATGGTGATAGTTCTCGTGATAAAGCCCTTTGTGAGAGTGCCGATGGTTATAGTCACCATGGTGACCGCAATCTCGGTGAAAATGCCCATGGAGACCGTGCTCATGGTGATAGTGCTCATGGTAATAGTACCAATGGTGACGGTTCCCAAGGTGACAGTGCTCATGGTGACAGTACCCATGGTTATATTGCCTACGGTGACAGTGCCCATGGTGACAATTATCACAGTGATAGTTCCCCTTTTGATAGTGCTCATGGTTAGAGTGCTCATGGTGACAGTGCCCACGGTGACAGTGCTCATGGTGAGAGTGCCCGTTGTGACAGTGTCCATGGTTATATTCACCATGTTGACCGCAATCATGGTAATAGTGCCTGTGGTGACAATGCCCATGGTGACAGTGCTCGTGGTGACAGTGCCCATGGAATCAGTGCTCATGGGGAGTGTGTTTATGGTGAAAGTGCTCATGGTCACAATGCTCACAGTGAAAGTTCTCTTTGTGAAATATACTGTGGTGACATTACCCATAGTGATATTATCCTTTGTGACACTTTTCACGGTGACAGTTCCCATGGTGACAGTGCCCATGGTGACAGTGTCCATGGTGACAGTGCTCATAGTGACAGTGCTCATGGCGACAGTGCCCATAGTGAGAGTGCCCCTGGAAACAGTGCTCATGGTGATAGTACTCATGGTGACAGTACTCATGGTGACAGTGTTCATGGTGATAGTGCTCATGGTCGCAATGCTCACAGTGAAAGTGCTCTTTGTGAAATATACTGTGGTGACATTACCCATAGTGATATGACCCTTTGTGACACTTTTCACGGTGACAGTTCCCATGGTGACAGTGCCCATGGTGACAGTGTCCATGGTGACAGTGCTCACGGTGATACTGCCTCTTGTGACACTGCCCATAGTTTTAGTCTCCATGGTGACCGCAATCACAGTAATAGTGCGCATGGTGAGTGTGATCATGGTGACAGTGGTCATGCTGACAGAGCCCATGGTGACACTTCCAATGCTGACAGTGCCCATGGTGACAGTGCCCATGGTGACACTGCTCATGGTGACAGAGCCCATGGTGATAGGGCCGATTGTGACACTGCCCAATGTGACAGTGCTCATGGTGACAATCACCATGGTCACAGTGCTCATGGTCACAGTGCTCCTGGGGATAGTTCCCATTGTGACATTCCCATGCTTAGATTCTCCATGGTAACCGCAACCACGGAAATAGTGCCCATGTTGATCGTGCTCATGGTTACAGTGCTCATGGCGACAGTGCCCATAGTGACAGTTCTCACGGTGACAGTGCCCATTGTGACAGTGTCCATGTTTATACTGTCCATGGTGACCACATTCACTGTTATAGGGCACACGGTGACCGTGCTCATGGTGATAGTGCGAATGGTAACACTAACCATGGTGACAGTGGCCACGGTGACAGTGCTCATGGTGATCGTGTCCATGGAGACAGTACTCAGGGAGAAAGTGCCCATGGTGACAGTGCTCATGCTGATAGTGCCCGGTGTGAGAGTCCCATGGTTATAATCTCCATGGTCACTGCAATCACGGTAATAGTGCCCATCGTAACCGTACCCATGGTGATAGTGCCCATTGTGACAGTCCCATGGTTATAGTCTCCATGGTAACCGCTACCACGGTAATAATGCCCATGGTGACCGTGTTCATGGTGACAGTGCTCTGTTGACAATTCCCATGGTGACAATGCTCATGGTAATAGTGCTCATGGTGACTGTGGTCATGGTGACAATGCACATGGTAATAGTGTTCATGGTGACTGTGGTCATGGTGACAGTGCCAATGGTGAGAGTGCTCATGGTTAAGTGGCCATGGTGACATTGCTCATGCTGATAGTGCTCATGGTGCCAGTGCCCATGGTGACAGTTTCCATTGTGACACTGCCCAATGTCACAGTGCTCATGGTGACAGTGACCAGGCTCACAGTGCTCATGGTGATAGTGCCCATTGTGACATTCCCATGCTTATAGTCTCCATGGTAAGTGGAATCACGGAAATAGTGCCCATGGTGACAGTGCTCATGGCGACAGTGCCCATAGTGAGAGTGCCCATGGCGACAGTCCCCATGGCAACGGTGCTCATGGTGATAGTGCCCATGGTGAAACGGCTCATGGTGATAGTACCCATGTTGAGAATGCCCATGGTGACAATGCCCATGGTGAAAGTGTCCATGGTGACAGTGCTCATGTTGATACTGCCTCTTGTGACACTGCACATAGTTATAGTCTCCATGGTGACCGCAATCACAGTTAGAGGGGCCATGGTGACTGTGATCATGGTGACAGTGCTCATGGTGACAGAGCCCATGGTGATAGTTCCAAGGCGGACAGTGCCCATGGTGACAGTTCTAATGGTGTTAGTGCTCATGGTAACATTGCCCATGGTGACATTGCTCATGGTTACAGAGCCCATGGTGACAGGGTGCATTGTTACACTACCCAATGTGACAGTGCTCTTGGTGACAGTGACTATGGTTACAATGCTCATGGTCACAGTGCCCTTTGTAATGGTGCCCATTGTGACATTCCCATGCCTATAGTCTCCATGGTAACCGCAATCACAGAAATAGTGCCCATGGTGACCGTGCTCATGGTGACAGTGCTCATGGTAACAGTGGCAATGGTGAAAGTGCTCTTGGCGACCGTGCCCATAGTGAGAGTGCCCCTGGCAACAGTGTTCATGGTGATAGTGCCCATAGTGACAGTATTCATGGTGACAGTGCTCATGGTCACAATGCTCACAGTGCAAGTGCTCTTAGTGAAATATACTGTGGTGACAGTACCCATAGTGATAGTACCCTTTGTGACCCTTTTCACGGTGACAGTTCCCATGGTGACAGTGCCCATGGTGACAGTGTCCATGGTGACAGTGCTCATGGTGACAGTGCCCATGGTGAGAGTTCCAATGATGACAATGCCTTTGGTGACAGTTCTCATGGTGATAGTGCTCATGGTCACAGTGCCCATGGCGAAAGTGCTCATGGTGACCATGCTCAAGTTGATAGTGCCCATGGTAAATGGGCCCATGGTGACAGTGCTCATGGTGACAGCGGCAATGCTGACAGTGCTCATGGTGACAGTTCTGATGGTGACAGAGCCCATGGTGACAGTGCTCATGGTGAGAGTGTTCATGGAGCCAGTGTACTTTCTCACAGTGTTCAAGGTGCCCGTGCTCATGGTCACAATGCTCACAGTGATAATGCTCTTAGTGAAATATACCATGCTGACAGTACGCATGGTAATAGTACCCATTGGGACAGAGTTCACGGTGACAGTTACCTTGGTGAGAGGGCTCATGGTGAAAGTGCCCATGGTAACAGTGCTCATGGTCACAGTGCTCCTGGTGATAGTTCCCATTGTGACATTCCCATGCTTAGATTCTCCATGGTAACCGCAACCACGGAAATAGTGCCCATGGTGATCGTGCTCATGGTTACAGTGCTCATGGCGACAGTGCCCATAGTGACAGTTCTCAAGGTGACAGTGCCCATTGTGACAGTGTCCATGTTTATACTGTCCATGGTGACCACATTCACTGTTATAGTGCACACGGTGACCGTGCTCATGGTGATAGTGCGAATGGTGACATTAACCATGGTGACAGTGGCCACGGTGACAGTGCTCATGGTGATCGTGTCCATGGAGACAGTACTCAGGGTGAAAGTGCCCATGGTGACAGTGCTCATGCTGATAGTGCCCGGTGTGAGAGTCCCATGGTTATAATCTCCATGGTCACTGCAATCACGGTAATAGTGCCCATCGTAACCGTACCCATGGTGATAGTGCCCATTGTGACAGTCCCATGGTTATAGTCTCCATGGTAACCGCTACTACGGTAATAATGCCCATGGTGACCGTGCTCATGGTGACAGTGCTCTGTTGACAATTCCCATGGTGACAATGCTCATGGTAATAGTGCTCATGGTGACTGTGGTCATGGTGACAATGCACATGGTAATAGTGTTCATGGTGACTGTGGTCATGGTGACAGTGCCAATGGTGACAGTGCTCATGGTTAAGTGGCCATGGTGACATTGCTCATGCTGATAGTGCTCATGGTGACAGTGCCCATGGTGACAGTTTCCATTGTGACACTGCCCAATGTCACAGTGCTCATTGTGACAGTGACCAGGCTCACAGTGCTCATGGTGATAGTGCCCATTGTGACATTCCCATCCTTATAGTCTCCACGGTAACCGCAATCACAGAAATAGTGCCCATGGTGACCGTGCTCATGGTGACAGTGCTCATGGTAACAGTGCCCATGGTGACAGTGCTCATAGTGACAGTGCTCATGGCGACAGTGCCCATAGTGAGAGTGCCCCTGGAAACAGTGCTCATGGTGATAGTACTCATGGTGACAGTACTCATGGTGACAGTGTTCATGGTGATAGTGCTCATGGTCGCAATGCTCACAGTGAAAGTGCTCTTTCTGAAATATACTGTGGTGACATTACCCATAGTGATATGACCCTTTGTGACACTTTTCACGGTGACAGTTCCCATGGTGACAGTGCTCATGGTGACAGTGCTCATGGTGACCGTGCTCATGGAAAGATTGCTCATGGTGACAGTGCTCATTGTGATAGTGCTCATGGTGATACTGCACATTGTGACACTGCCGAGGGTTATAGTCTCCATGGTGACCGCAATCAATGTGATAGTTCCCATGGGGACTGGGCACATGGTGACAGTGCCCATGGTGACATTTCTCATGGTGATATTGTTCATAGTGACAATGCCCATGGTGATAGTTGTCATGGTGACAGTGCCCATGGTGACAGTGCTCATGGTGACAGAGCCCATGGCGACAGGCCCGATTGTGACACTGCCCAATGTGACATGGTCACATTGGTCATGGTCACAGTGCTCCTAGTGATAGTTCCCATTGTGACATTCCCATGCTTATATTCTCCATGGTAACTGTAACCACGGAAATAGTGTCCATGGTGATCATGCTCATGGTGACAGTGCTCATGGTGACAGTGCTCATGGCGACAGTGCCCATAGTGACAGTGCTCATGGCGACAGTGCCCATTGTGACAGTGTCCATGTTTATATTGTCCATGGTGACCGCCATCACTGTTAGAGTGCACACGGTGACCGTGCTCATGGTGATAGTGTTAATGGTGACAATTACCATCGTGACAGTGTCCACGGTGACAGTGCTCAAAGCGATCATTTCCATGGTAACAGTGCTCAGTGTGACAGTGCCCATGGTGACAGTGACCATGGTCACAGTGCTCATGGTGATAGTGCCCATGGTGACAGTGCTCATAGTGACAGAGCTCATGGCGACAGTGCCCATAGTCACAATGCTCACAGTGAAAGTGGTCTTTGTGAAATATACAGTGGTGACAGTACCCATAGTGATATTATCCTTTGTGACACTTTTCACGGTGACAGTTCCCATGGTGACAGTGCCCAGGGTGACAGTGTCCATGGTGACAGTGCTCATGGTGAGAGTGCTCATGGAAAGATTGCTCATGGTGACAGTGCTCATTGTGATAGTGCTCATGGTGATACTGCACATTGTGACACTGCCCATGGTTATAGTCTCCATGGTGACCGCAATCAAAGTAATTGTTCCCATGGTGACCGTGATCATGGTGACAGTGCTCATGGTGACAGAGCCCATGGTGACAGTTCCAATGCTGACTGTGCCCATGGCGACACTGATCATGGTGACACTGATCAAGGTGATAGTGCCCATGGTGACTGGGCCCATGGTGACAGTGGCAAGGCTGACAGTGCCCATGATGACAGTTCTCATGGTGATATTGCTCATAGTGACAGTGCCCATGGTGATAGTGCTCATGGTGACAGTTCCCATGGTGACAGTGCTCATGGTGATAGTGTCCATGGTGAAAGTGCTAAGGGTGACAGTGCCCATGGTGACAGTGCTCATGCTGATAGTGCCCGATGTGAGAGTCCCATGGTTATAATCTGAAAGGTCACTGCAATCACGGTAATAGTGCCCATCGTAACCGTACCCATGGTGATAGTGCCCATTGTGACAGTCCCAAGGTTATAGTCTCCATGTTGACCGCTACCACGGGAATAGTGCCCATGGTGACCGTGCTCATGGTGAGAGTGCTCATGGTGACTATTCCCATGGTGGCAATGCTCATGGTAATAGTGCTCATGGTGACTGTGGTCATGGTGACACTGCTCAAGGTGATATTGCCCATGGTGACTGGGCCCATGGTGACAGTGCTCCAGGTAACAGAACCCATGTTGACAGTGGCAATGCTGACACTGCCCATGGTGACAGTTCTCATGGTGATATTGCTCATAGTGATAGTTCCCATGGTGAGAGTGCCCTTGGTGACAGTTCTCATGGTGACAGTGCTCAAGGATATAGTGCCGATTTGGACAATCCCATGGTTATAGTCTCCATGGTGACCGCAATCAAGGTAATAGTGCACACGGTGACTGTGCTCATGGTGACAATGGCCATGGTGACCGTGCTCATGCTGAGAGTGTTCATGGTGACAGTGTACTTGGTGAGAGTGCTCATCATCATAATGCTCAAAGTGAAAGTGCTCTTAGTGAAATATACTGTGGTGACAGTACCCATAGTGATAGTACCCTTTGTGACACTTTTCACGGTGACAGTTCCCATGGTGACAGTGTCCATGGTGACAGTGTCCATGGTGACAGGGCTCACGGTGATACTGCCTCTTGTGACACTGCCCATGGTTAAAGTCTCCATGGTGACAGCAATCACAGTAATAGTGCGCATGGTGACTGTGATCATGGTGACAGTGGTCATGCTGACAGAGCCCATGGTGACAGTTCCAATGCTGACAGTGCCCATGGCGACAGTGCCCATGGTGACAGTGCTCATGGTGATAGTGCCCATGGTGAAACTGCTCATGGTGATAGTACCTATGTTGAGAATGCCCATGGTGACAATGCCCATGGTGAAAGTGTCCATGGTGACAGTGCTCATGGTGATACTGCCTCTTGTGACACTGCACATGGTTATAGTCTCCATGGTGACCGCAATCACAGTTAGAGTGGCCATGGTGACTGTGATCATGGTGACAGTGCCCATGGTGACAGAGCCCATGGTGATAGTTCCAAGGCGGACAGTGCCCATGGTGACAGTTCTAATGGTGGTAGTGCTCATGGTAACATTGCCCATGGTGACATTGCTCATGGTGACAGAGCCCATGGTGACAGGGTCCATTGTTACACTGCCCAATGTGACAGTGCTCTTGGTGACAGTGACTATGGTTACAATGCTCATGGTCACAGTGCCCTTTGTGATGGTGCCCATTGTGACATTCCCATGCCTATAGTCTCCATGGTAACCGCAATCACAGAAATAGTGCCCATGGTGACCGTGCTCATGGTGACAGTGCTCATGGTAACAGTGGCAATGGTGAAAGTGCTCTTGGCGACCGTGCCCATAGTGAGAGTGCCCCTGTCAACAGTGTTCATGGTGATAGTGCCCATAGTGACAGTATTCATGGTGACAGTGCTCATGGTCACAATGCTCACAGTGCAAGTGCTCTTAGTGAAATATACTGTGGTGACAGTACCCATAGTGATAGTACCCTTTGTGACCCTTTTCACGGTGACAG
This sequence comes from Kogia breviceps, assembly GCF_026419965.1. NCBI lineage: Eukaryota > Metazoa > Chordata > Mammalia > Artiodactyla > Physeteridae > Kogia > Kogia breviceps. Next base: position 108,036,236 of record NC_081318.1, on the reverse strand, counting down.
TTCCCATGGTGACAGTGCCCATGGTGACAGTGTCCATGGTGACAGTGCTCATGGTGACAGTGCCCATGGTGAGAGTTCCAATGATGACAATGCCTTTGGTGACAGTTCTCATGGTGATAGTGCTCATGGTCACAGTGCCCATGGCGAAAGTGCTCATGGTGACCATGCTCAAGTTGATAGTGCCCATGGTAAATGGGCCCATGGTGACAGTGCTCATGGTGACAGCGGCAATGCTGACAGTGCCCATGGTGACAGTTCTGATGGTGACAGAGCCCATGGTGACAGTGCTCATTGTGAGAGTGTTCATGGAGCCAGTGTACTTTCTCACAGTGTTCAAGGTGCCCGTGCTCATGGTCACAATGCTCACAGTGATAATGCTCTTAGTGAAATATACCATGCTGACAGTACGCATGGTAATAGTACCCATTGGGACAGAGTTCACGGTGACAGTTCCCTTGGTGAGAGGGCTCATGGTGACAGTGCCCATGGTAACAGTGCTCATGGTGTCAGTGCTAATGGTGATAGTTCTCGTGATAAAGCCCTTTGTGAGAGTGCCGATGGTTATAGTCACCATGGTGACCGCAATCTCGGTGAAAATGCCCATGGAGACCGTGCTCATGGTGATAGTGCTCATGGTAATAGTACCAATGGTGACGGTTCCCAAGGTGACAGTGCTCATGGTGACAGTACCCATGGTTATATTGCCTACGGTGACAGTGCCCATGGTGACAATTATCACAGTGATAGTTCCCCTTTTGATAGTGCTCATGGTTAGAGTGCTCATGGTGACAGTGCCCACGGTGACAGTGCTCATGGTGAGAGTGCCCGTTGTGACAGTGTCCATGGTTATATTCACCATGTTGACCGCAATCATGGTAATAGTGCCCGTGGTGACAATGCCCATGGTGACAGTGCTCGTGGTGACAGTGCCCATGGAAACAGTGCTCATGGGGAGTGTGTTCATGGTGATAGTGCTCATGGTCACAATGCTCACAGTGAAAGTGCTCTCTGTGAAATATACTGTGGTGACAGTACCCATAGTGATATTATCCTTTGTGACACTTTTCACGGTGACAGTTCCCATGGTGACAGTGCCCATTGTGACAATGCTCATGGTAATAGTGCTCATGGTGACTGTGGTCATGGTGACAGTGCCAATGGTGACAGTGCTCCTCGTTAAGTGCCCATGGTGACATTGCTCATCCTGACAGTGCTCATGGTGACAGTGCTCTTGGTGACAGTTCCCATGGTGACAGTTCACATTGTGACACTGCCCAATGTGACAGTGCTCATGGTAACAGTGTCCATGGTCACATTGCTCATGGTCACAGTGCTCATTGGGGATAGTGCCCATTGTGACATTCCCATGTATATACTCTCCATGATAACCACAGTCACCGAAATAGGGCCCATGGTGACCGTGCTCATGGTGACAGTTCTCATGGTAACAGTGCCCATGGTGATAGTACTCACAGTGACAGTGCTCATGGCGACAGTTCCCATAGTGAGAGTTCCCCTGGCAACAGTGCTCATGGTGATAGTGCCCATGGTGACAGTACTCATGGTGAAACTGTTCATGGTGATAGTGCGCATGGTCACAATGCTGACTGTGAAAGTGCTCTTAGTGAAATATACTGTGGTGATATTACCCATAGTGATAGTACCCTTTGTGACTCTTTTCACGGTGACAGTTCCCATGGTGAGAGTGCCCATGGTGACAGTGTCCATGGTGACAGTGCTCATGGTGACAGTGCTCATTGTGATAGTGCTCATGGTGATACTGCTCATTGTGACACTGCCCATGGTTATAGTCTCCATGGTGACCGCAATCACAGTAATATTGCCCATGGTGCCCGTGATCATGGTGACAGTGCTCATGGTGACAGAGCCCATGGTGACAGTTCCAATGCTGACAGTATCCATGGTGACAGTTCTAATGGTGAGAGTGCTCATGGTAACAGTGCCCATGGTGACATTGCTCATGGTGACAGAGCCCATGGTGACAGGGTCCATTGTTACACTGCCCAATGTGACAGTGCTCTTGGTGACAGTGACTATGGTCACAATCCTCATGGTCACAGTGCTCATTGTGATAGTGCCCATTGTGACATTCCCATGCTTATAGTCTCCATGGTAAGTGGAATCACGGAAATAGTGCCCATGGTGACAGTGCTCATGGCGACAGTGCCCATAGTGAGAGTGCCCATGGCGACAGTGCTCATGGTGAGAGTGCCCATGGTGAAACTGCTCATGGTGACAGTACCCATGGTGAGAATGCCCATGGTGACAATGCCCATGGTGAGAATGTCCATTGTGACAGTTCATATGGTTATAATCTCCATGGTGACCGCAATCACGGTAATAGTGCCCATTGTGACCGTTATCATGGTGACAATGCTCATGGTGACAGTGCCCGTGGAAACAGTGATCATGGTGACAGTGCTCATTGTGATAGTGCTCATGGTGATAGTGCCCATGGCGACTGGGCACATGTTGACAGTGCTCATGGTGACAGTGCCCATGGTGACAGTTCTCATGGTGATATTTCTCATAGTGACAGTGCCCATGGTGATAGTGCTCTTGGTGAGAGTGCCCATGGTGACAGTGCTCATGGTGACAGAGCCCATGGTGATAGGGCCGATTGTGACACTGCCCAATGTGACAGTGCTCATGGTGAAAATGTCCATGGTCACAGTGCTCATGGTCACAGTGCTCCTGGTGATAGTTCCCATTGTGACATTCCCATGCTTAGATTCTCCATGGTAACCGCAACCACGGAAATAGTGCCCATGGTGATCGTGCTCATGGTTACAGTGCTCATGGCGACAGTGCCCATAGTGACAGTTCTCAAGGTGACAGTGCCCATTGTGACAGTGTCCATGTTTATACTGTCCATGGTGACCACATTCACTGTTATAGTGCACACGGTGACCGTGCTCATGGTGATAGTGCGAATGGTGACATTAACCATGGTGACAGTGGCCACGGTGACAGTGCTCATGGTGATCGTGTCCATGGAGACAGTACTCAGGGTGAAAGTGCCCATGGTGACAGTGCTCATGCTGATAGTGCCCGATGTGAGAGTCCCATGGTTATAATCTCCATGGTCACTGCAATCACGGTAATAGTGCCCATCATAACCGTACCCATGGTGATAGTGCCCATTGTGACAGTCCCATGGTTATAGTCTCCATGGTAACAGCTACCACGGTAATAATGCCCATGGTGACCGTGCTCATGGTGACAGTGCTCTGTTGACAATTCCCATGGTGACAATGCTCACGGTAATAGTGCTCATGGTGACTGTGGTCATGGTGACAATGCACATGGTAATAGTGTTCATGCTGACTGTGGTTATGGTGACAGTGCCAATGGTGACAGTGCTCATCGTTAAGTGCCCATGGTGACAATGCTCATGCTGATAGTGCTCATGGTGACAGTGCCCATGGTGACAGTTTCCATTGTGACATTGCCCAATGTCACAGTTCTCATGGTGACAGTGACCAGGCTCACAGTGCTCATGGTGATAGTGCCCATTGTGACATTCCCATCCTTATAGTCTCCACGGTAACCGCAATCACGGAAATAGTGCCCATGGTGACCGTGCTCATGGTGACAGTGCTCATGGAAACAGTGCCCATGGTGACAGTGCTCATAGTGACAGTGCTCATGGCGACAATGCCCATAGTGAGAGTGCCCCTGGAAACAGTGCTCATGGTGATAGTACTCATGGTGACAGTACTCATGGTGACAGTGTTCATGGTGATAGTGCTCATGGTCGCAATGCTCACAGTGAAAGTGCTCTTTGTGAAATATACTGTGGTGACATTACCCATAGTGATATGACCCTTTGTGACACTTTTCACGGTGACAGTTCCCATGGTGACAGTGCCCATGGTGACAGTGTCCATGGTGACAGTGCTTATGGTGACAGTGCTCATGGTGACGCTGCTCATGGAAAGATTGCTCATGGTGACAGTGCTCATTGTGATAGTGCTCATGGTGATACTGCACATTGTGACACTGCCGAGGGTTATAGTCTCCATGGTGACCGCAATCAATGTGAGAGTTCCCATGGGGACTGGGCACATGGTGACAGTGCCCATGGTGACATTTCTCATGGTGATATTGTTCATAGTGACAATGCCCATGGTGATAGTTGTCATGGTGACAGTGCCCATGGTGACAGTGCTCATGGTGACAGAGCCCATGGCGACAGGCCCGATTGTGACACTGCCCAATGTGACATGGTCACATTGGTCATGGTCACAGTGCTCCTAGTGATAGTTCCCATTGTGACATTCCCATGCTTATATTCTCCATGGTAACTGTAACCACGGAAATAGTGTCCATGGTGATCATGCTCATGGTGACAGTGCTCATGGTGACAGTGCTCATGGCGACAGTGCCCATAGTGACAGTGCTCATGGCGACAGTGCCCATTGTGACAGTGTCCATGTTTATATTGTCCATGGTGACCGCCATCACTGTTAGAGTGCACACGGTGACTGTGCTCATGGTGATAGTGTTAATGGTGACAGTTACCATCGTGACAGTATCCACGGTGACAGTGCTCATAGTGATCGTTTCCATGGTGACAGTGCTCAGTGTGACAGTGCCCATGGTGACTGTGCTCATGCTGATAGTGCCCGATGTGAGAGTCCCCTGCGTATAATCTCCATGGTCACTGCAATCACGGTAATAGTGCCCATCGTAACCATACCCATGGTGATAGTGCCCATTGTGACAGTCCTATGGTTATAGTCTCCATGGTTACCGCTACCACGGTAATAGTGCCCATGGTGACCATGCTCATGGTAACAGTGCTCATGGTGACAATTCCCATGGTGACAGTCCTCATGGTAATAGTGTTCATGGTGACTGTGGTCATGGTGACAGTGCCAATGGTGACAGTGCTCATCGTTCAGTACCCATGGTGACATTGCTCATGCTGATAGTGCTCATGGTGACAGTGCTCTCGGTGACAGTGCCCATGGTGACAGTTCCCATTGTGACACTGCCCAGTGTGACAGTGCTCATGGTGACAGTGACCATGGTCACAGTGCTCATGATGATAGTGCCCATGGTGACAGTGCTCATAGTGACAGAGCGCATGGCGACAGTGCCCATAGTCACAATGCTCACAGTGAAAGTGGTCTTTGTGAAATATACGGTGGTGACAGTACCCATAGTGATATTATCCTTTGTGACACTTTTCACGGTGACAGTTCCCATGGTGACAGTGCCCAGGGTGACAGTGTCCATGGTGACAGTGCTCATGGTGAGAGTGCTCATGGAAAGATTGCTCATGGTGACAGTGCTCATTGTGATAGTGCTCATGGTGATACTGCACATTGTGACACTGCCCATGGTTATAGTCTCCATGGTGACCGCAATCAAAGTAATAGATCCCATGGTGACCGTGATCATGGTGACAGTGCTCATGGTGACAGAGCCCATGGTGACAGTTCCAATGCTGACTGTGCCCATGGCGACACTGATCATGGTGACACTGATCAAGGTGATAGTGCCCATGGTGACTGGGCCCATGGTGACAGTGGCAAGGCTGACAGTGCCCATGATGACAGTTCTCATGGTGATATTGCTCATAGTGACAGTGCCCATGGTGATAGTGCTCATGGTGACAGTTCCCATGGTGACAGTGCTCATGGTGATAGGGTCCATGGTGAAAGTGCTAAGGGTGACAATGCCCATGGTGACAGTGCTCATGCTGATAGTGCCCGATGTGAGAGTCCCATGGTTATAATCTGAAAGGTCACTGCAATCACGGTAATAGTGCCCATCGTAACCGTACCCATGGTGATAGTGCCCATTGTGACAGTCCCAAGGTTATAGTCTCCATGTTGACCGCTACCACGGGAATAGTGCCCATGGTGACCGTGCTCATGGTGACAGTGCTCATGGTGACAATTCCCATGGTGGCAATGCTCATGGAAATAGTGCTCATGGTGACAGTTCCCATGGTGACAGTGCTCATGGTGATAGTGTCCATGGTGAAAGTGCTAAGGGTGACAGTGCCCATGGTGACAGTGCTCATGCTGATAGTGCCCGATGTGAGAGTCCCATGGTTATAATCTGAAAGGTCACTGCAATCACGGTAATAGTGCCCATCGTAACCGTACCCATGGTGATAGTGCCCATTGTGACAGTCCCAAGGTTATAGTCTCCATGTTGACCGCTACCACGGGAATAGTGCCCATGGTGACCGTGCTCATGGTGAGAGTGCTCATGGTGACTATTCCCATGGTGGCAATGCTCATGGTAATAGTGCTCATGGTGACTGTGGTCATGGTGACACTGCTCAAGGTGATATTGCCCATGGTGACTGGGCCCATGGTGACAGTGCTCCAGGTGACAGAACCCATGTTGACAGTGGCAATGCTGACACTGCCCATGGTGACAGTTCTCATGGTGATATTGCTCATAGTGATAGTTCCCATGGTGAGAGTGCCCTTGGTGACACTTCTCATGGTGACAGTGCTCAAGGATATAGTGCCGATTTGGACAATCCCATGGTTATAGTCTCCATGGTGACCGCAATCAAGGTAATAGTGCACACGGTGACTGTGCTCATGGTGACAATGGCCATGGTGACCGTGCTCATGCTGAGAGTGTTCATGGTGACAGTGTACTTGGTGAGAGTGCTCATCATCATAATGCTCAAAGTGAAAGTGCTCTTAGTGAAATATACTGTGGTGACAGTACCCATAGTGATAGTACCCTTTGTGACACTTTTCACGGTGACAGTTCCCATGGTGACAGTGTCCATGGTGACAGTGTCCATGGTGACAGGGCTCACGGTGATACTGCCTCTTGTGACACTGCCCATGGTTAAAGTCTCCATGGTGACAGCAATCACAGTAATAGTGCGCATGGTGACTGTGATCATGGTGACAGTGGTCATGCTGACAGAGCCCATGGTGACAGTTCCAATGCTGACAGTGCCCATGGCGACAGTGCCCATGGTGACAGTGCTCATGGTGATAGTGCCCATGGTGAAACTGCTCATGGTGATAGTACCTATGTTGAGAATGCCCATGGTGACAATGCCCATGGTGAAAGTGTCCATGGTGACAGTGCTCATGGTGATACTGCCTCTTGTGACACTGCACATGGTTATAGTCTCCATGGTGACCGCAATCACAGTTAGAGTGGCCATGGTGACTGTGATCATGGTGACAGTGCCCATGGTGACAGAGCCCATGGTGATAGTTCCAAGGCGGACAGTGCCCATGGTGACAGTTCTAATGGTGGTAGTGCTCATGGTAACATTGCCCATGGTGACATTGCTCATGGTGACAGAGCCCATGGTGACAGGGTCCATTGTTACCCTGCCCAATGTGACAGTGCTCTTGGTGACAGTGACTATGGTTACAATGCTCATGGTCACAGTGCCCTTTGTGATGGTGCCCATTGTGACATTCCCATGCCTATAGTCTCCATGGTAACCGCAATCACAGAAATAGTGCCCATGGTGACCGTGCTCATGGTGACAGTGCTCATGGTAACAGTGGCAATGGTGAAAGTGCTCTTGGCGACCGTGCCCATAGTGAGAGTGCCCCTGTCAACAGTGTTCATGGTGATAGTGCCCATAGTGACAGTATTCATGGTGACAGTGCTCATGGTCACAATGCTCACAGTGCAAGTGCTCTTAGTGAAATATACTGTGGTGACAGTACCCATAGTGATAGTACCCTTTGTGACCCTTTTCACGGTGACAGTTCCCATGGTGACAGTGCCCATGGTGACAGTGTCCATGGTGACAGTGCTCATGGTGACAGTGCCCATGGTGAGAGTTCCAATGATGACAATGCCTTTGGTGACAGTTCTCATGGTGATAGTGCTCATGGTCACAGTGCCCATGGCGAAAGTGCTCATGGTGACCATGCTCAAGTTGATAGTGCCCATGGTAAATGGGCCCATGGTGACAGTGCTCATGGTGACAGCGGCAATGCTGACAGTGCCCATGGTGACAGTTCTGATGGTGACAGAGCCCATGGTGACAGTGCTCATTGTGAGAGTGTTCATGGAGCCAGTGTACTTTCTCACAGTGTTCAAGGTGCCCGTGCTCATGGTCACAATGCTCACAGTGATAATGCTCTTAGTGAAATATACCATGCTGACAGTACGCATGGTAATAGTACCCATTGGGACAGAGTTCACGGTGACAGTTCCCTTGGTGAGAGGGCTCATGGTGACAGTGCCCATGGTAACAGTGCTCATGGTGTCAGTGCTAATGGTGATAGTTCTCGTGATAAAGCCCTTTGTGAGAGTGCCGATGGTTATAGTCACCATGGTGACCGCAATCTCGGTGAAAATGCCCATGGAGACCGTGCTCATGGTGATAGTGCTCATGGTAATAGTACCAATGGTGACGGTTCCCAAGGTGACAGTGCTCATGGTGACAGTACCCATGGTTATATTGCCTACGGTGACAGTGCCCATGGTGACAATTATCACAGTGATAGTTCCCCTTTTGATAGTGCTCATGGTTAGAGTGCTCATGGTGACAGTGCCCACGGTGACAGTGCTCATGGTGAGAGTGCCCGTTGTGACAGTGTCCATGGTTATATTCACCATGTTGACCGCAATCATGGTAATAGTGCCCGTGGTGACAATGCCCATGGTGACAGTGCTCGTGGTGACAGTGCCCATGGAAACAGTGCTCATGGGGAGTGTGTTCATGGTGATAGTGCTCATGGTCACAATGCTCACAGTGAAAGTGCTCTCTGTGAAATATACTGTGGTGACAGTACCCATAGTGATATTATCCTTTGTGACACTTTTCACGGTGACAGTTCCCATGGTGACAGTGCCCATTGTGACAATGCTCATGGTAATAGTGCTCATGGTGACTGTGGTCATGGTGACAGTGCCAATGGTGACAGTGCTCCTCGTTAAGTGCCCATGGTGACATTGCTCATCCTGACAGTGCTCATGGTGACAGTGCTCTTGGTGACAGTTCCCATGGTGACAGTTCACATTGTGACACTGCCCAATGTGACAGTGCTCATGGTAACAGTGTCCATGGTCACATTGCTCATGGTCACAGTGCTCATTGGGGATAGTGCCCATTGTGACATTCCCATGTATATACTCTCCATGATAACCACAGTCACCGAAATAGGGCCCATGGTGACCGTGCTCATGGTGACAGTTCTCATGGTAACAGTGCCCATGGTGATAGTACTCACAGTGACAGTGCTCATGGCGACAGTTCCCATAGTGAGAGTTCCCCTGGCAACAGTGCTCATGGTGATAGTGCCCATGGTGACAGTACTCATGGTGAAACTGTTCATGGTGATAGTGCGCATGGTCACAATGCTGACTGTGAAAGTGCTCTTAGTGAAATATACTGTGGTGATATTACCCATAGTGATAGTACCCTTTGTGACTCTTTTCACGGTGACAGTTCCCATGGTGAGAGTGCCCATGGTGACAGTGTCCATGGTGACAGTGCTCATGGTGACAGTGCTCATTGTGATAGTGCTCATGGTGATACTGCTCATTGTGACACTGCCCATGGTTATAGTCTCCATGGTGACCGCAATCACAGTAATATTGCCCATGGTGCCCGTGATCATGGTGACAGTGCTCATGGTGACAGAGCCCATGGTGACAGTTCCAATGCTGACAGTATCCATGGTGACAGTTCTAATGGTGAGAGTGCTCATGGTAACAGTGCCCATGGTGACATTGCTCATGGTGACAGAGCCCATGGTGACAGGGTCCATTGTTACACTGCCCAATGTGACAGTGCTCTTGGTGACAGTGACTATGGTCACAATCCTCATGGTCACAGTGCTCATTGTGATAGTGCCCATTGTGACATTCCCATGCTTATAGTCTCCATGGTAAGTGGAATCACGGAAATAGTGCCCATGGTGACAGTGCTCATGGCGACAGTGCCCATAGTGAGAGTGCCCATGGCGACAGTGCTCATGGTGAGAGTGCCCATGGTGAAACTGCTCATGGTGACAGTACCCATGGTGAGAATGCCCATGGTGACAATGCCCATGGTGAGAATGTCCATTGTGACAGTTCATATGGTTATAATCTCCATGGTGACCGCAATCACGGTAATAGTGCCCATTGTGACCGTTATCATGGTGACAATGCTCATGGTGACAGTGCCCGTGGAAACAGTGATCATGGTGACAGTGCTCATTGTGATAGTGCTCATGGTGATAGTGCCCATGGCGACTGGGCACATGTTGACAGTGCTCATGGTGACAGTGCCCATGGTGACAGTTCTCATGGTGATATTTCTCATAGTGACAGTGCCCATGGTGATAGTGCTCTTGGTGAGAGTGCCCATGGTGACAGTGCTCATGGTGACAGAGCCCATGGTGATAGGGCCGATTGTGACACTGCCCAATGTGACAGTGCTCATGGTGAAAATGTCCATGGTCACAGTGCTCATGGTCACAGTGCTCCTGGTGATAGTTCCCATTGTGACATTCCCATGCTTAGATTCTCCATGGTAACCGCAACCACGGAAATAGTGCCCATGGTGATCGTGCTCATGGTTACAGTGCTCATGGCGACAGTGCCCATAGTGACAGTTCTCAAGGTGACAGTGCCCATTGTGACAGTGTCCATGTTTATACTGTCCATGGTGACCACATTCACTGTTATAGTGCACACGGTGACCGTGCTCATGGTGATAGTGCGAATGGTGACATTAACCATGGTGACAGTGGCCACGGTGACAGTGCTCATGGTGATCGTGTCCATGGAGACAGTACTCAGGGTGAAAGTGCCCATGGTGACAGTGCTCATGCTGATAGTGCCCGATGTGAGAGTCCCATGGTTATAATCTCCATGGTCACTGCAATCACGGTAATAGTGCCCATCATAACCGTACCCATGGTGATAGTGCCCATTGTGACAGTCCCATGGTTATAGTCTCCATGGTAACAGCTACCACGGTAATAATGCCCATGGTGACCGTGCTCATGGTGACAGTGCTCTGTTGACAATTCCCATGGTGACAATGCTCACGGTAATAGTGCTCATGGTGACTGTGGTCATGGTGACAATGCACATGGTAATAGTGTTCATGCTGACTGTGGTTATGGTGACAGTGCCAATGGTGACAGTGCTCATCGTTAAGTGCCCATGGTGACAATGCTCATGCTGATAGTGCTCATGGTGACAGTGCCCATGGTGACAGTTTCCATTGTGACATTGCCCAATGTCACAGTTCTCATGGTGACAGTGACCAGGCTCACAGTGCTCATGGTGATAGTGCCCATTGTGACATTCCCATCCTTATAGTCTCCACGGTAACCGCAATCACGGAAATAGTGCCCATGGTGACCGTGCTCATGGTGACAGTGCTCATGGAAACAGTGCCCATGGTGACAGTGCTCATAGTGACAGTGCTCATGGCGACAATGCCCATAGTGAGAGTGCCCCTGGAAACAGTGCTCATGGTGATAGTACTCATGGTGACAGTACTCATGGTGACAGTGTTCATGGTGATAGTGCTCATGGTCGCAATGCTCACAGTGAAAGTGCTCTTTGTGAAATATACTGTGGTGACATTACCCATAGTGATATGACCCTTTGTGACACTTTTCACGGTGACAGTTCCCATGGTGACAGTGCCCATGGTGACAGTGTCCATGGTGACAGTGCTTATGGTGACAGTGCTCATGGTGACGCTGCTCATGGAAAGATTGCTCATGGTGACAGTGCTCATTGTGATAGTGCTCATGGTGATACTGCACATTGTGACACTGCCGAGGGTTATAGTCTCCATGGTGACCGCAATCAATGTGAGAGTTCCCATGGGGACTGGGCACATGGTGACAGTGCCCATGGTGACATTTCTCATGGTGATATTGTTCATAGTGACAATGCCCATGGTGATAGTTGTCATGGTGACAGTGCCCATGGTGACAGTGCTCATGGTGACAGAGCCCATGGCGACAGGCCCGATTGTGACACTGCCCAATGTGACATGGTCACATTGGTCATGGTCACAGTGCTCCTAGTGATAGTTCCCATTGTGACATTCCCATGCTTATATTCTCCATGGTAACTGTAACCACGGAAATAGTGTCCATGGTGATCATGCTCATGGTGACAGTGCTCATGGTGACAGTGCTCATGGCGACAGTGCCCATAGTGACAGTGCTCATGGCGACAGTGCCCATTGTGACAGTGTCCATGTTTATATTGTCCATGGTGACCGCCATCACTGTTAGAGTGCACACGGTGACTGTGCTCATGGTGATAGTGTTAATGGTGACAGTTACCATCGTGACAGTATCCACGGTGACAGTGCTCATAGTGATCGTTTCCATGGTGACAGTGCTCAGTGTGACAGTGCCCATGGTGACTGTGCTCATGCTGATAGTGCCCGATGTGAGAGTCCCCTGCGTATAATCTCCATGGTCACTGCAATCACGGTAATAGTGCCCATCGTAACCATACCCATGGTGATAGTGCCCATTGTGACAGTCCTATGGTTATAGTCTCCATGGTTACCGCTACCACGGTAATAGTGCCCATGGTGACCATGCTCATGGTAACAGTGCTCATGGTGACAATTCCCATGGTGACAGTCCTCATGGTAATAGTGTTCATGGTGACTGTGGTCATGGTGACAGTGCCAATGGTGACAGTGCTCATCGTTCAGTACCCATGGTGACATTGCTCATGCTGATAGTGCTCATGGTGACAGTGCTCTCGGTGACAGTGCCCATGGTGACAGTTCCCATTGTGACACTGCCCAGTGTGACAGTGCTCATGGTGACAGTGACCATGGTCACAGTGCTCATGATGATAGTGCCCATGGTGACAGTGCTCATAGTGACAGAGCGCATGGCGACAGTGCCCATAGTCACAATGCTCACAGTGAAAGTGGTCTTTGTGAAATATACGGTGGTGACAGTACCCATAGTGATATTATCCTTTGTGACACTTTTCACGGTGACAGTTCCCATGGTGACAGTGCCCAGGGTGACAGTGTCCATGGTGACAGTGCTCATGGTGAGAGTGCTCATGGAAAGATTGCTCATGGTGACAGTGCTCATTGTGATAGTGCTCATGGTGATACTGCACATTGTGACACTGCCCATGGTTATAGTCTCCATGGTGACCGCAATCAAAGTAATAGATCCCATGGTGACCGTGATCATGGTGACAGTGCTCATGGTGACAGAGCCCATGGTGACAGTTCCAATGCTGACTGTGCCCATGGCGACACTGATCATGGTGACACTGATCAAGGTGATAGTGCCCATGGTGACTGGGCCCATGGTGACAGTGGCAAGGCTGACAGTGCCCATGATGACAGTTCTCATGGTGATATTGCTCATAGTGACAGTGCCCATGGTGATAGTGCTCATGGTGACAGTTCCCATGGTGACAGTGCTCATGGTGATAGGGTCCATGGTGAAAGTGCTAAGGGTGACAATGCCCATGGTGACAGTGCTCATGCTGATAGTGCCCGATGTGAGAGTCCCATGGTTATAATCTGAAAGGTCACTGCAATCACGGTAATAGTGCCCATCGTAACCGTACCCATGGTGATAGTGCCCATTGTGACAGTCCCAAGGTTATAGTCTCCATGTTGACCGCTACCACGGGAATAGTGCCCATGGTGACCGTGCTCATGGTGACAGTGCTCATGGTGACAATTCCCATGGTGGCAATGCTCATGGAAATAGTGCTCATGGTGACAGTTCCCATGGTGACAGTGCTCATGGTGATAGTGTCCATGGTGAAAGTGCTAAGGGTGACAGTGCCCATGGTGACAGTGCTCATGCTGATAGTGCCCGATGTGAGAGTCCCATGGTTATAATCTGAAAGGTCACTGCAATCACGGTAATAGTGCCCATCGTAACCGTACCCATGGTGATAGTGCCCATTGTGACAGTCCCAAGGTTATAGTCTCCATGTTGACCGCTACCACGGGAATAGTGCCCATGGTGACCGTGCTCATGGTGAGAGTGCTCATGGTGACTATTCCCATGGTGGCAATGCTCATGGTAATAGTGCTCATGGTGACTGTGGTCATGGTGACACTGCTCAAGGTGATATTGCCCATGGTGACTGGGCCCATGGTGACAGTGCTCCAGGTGACAGAACCCATGTTGACAGTGGCAATGCTGACACTGCCCATGGTGACAGTTCTCATGGTGATATTGCTCATAGTGATAGTTCCCATGGTGAGAGTGCCCTTGGTGACACTTCTCATGGTGACAGTGCTCAAGGATATAGTGCCGATTTGGACAATCCCATGGTTATAGTCTCCATGGTGACCGCAATCAAGGTAATAGTGCACACGGTGACTGTGCTCATGGTGACAATGGCCATGGTGACCGTGCTCATGCTGAGAGTGTTCATGGTGACAGTGTACTTGGTGAGAGTGCTCATCATCATAATGCTCAAAGTGAAAGTGCTCTTAGTGAAATATACTGTGGTGACAGTACCCATAGTGATAGTACCCTTTGTGACACTTTTCACGGTGACAGTTCCCATGGTGACAGTGTCCATGGTGACAGTGTCCATGGTGACAGGGCTCACGGTGATACTGCCTCTTGTGACACTGCCCATGGTTAAAGTCTCCATGGTGACAGCAATCACAGTAATAGTGCGCATGGTGACTGTGATCATGGTGACAGTGGTCATGCTGACAGAGCCCATGGTGACAGTTCCAATGCTGACAGTGCCCATGGCGACAGTGCCCATGGTGACAGTGCTCATGGTGATAGTGCCCATGGTGAAACTGCTCATGGTGATAGTACCTATGTTGAGAATGCCCATGGTGACAATGCCCATGGTGAAAGTGTCCATGGTGACAGTGCTCATGGTGATACTGCCTCTTGTGACACTGCACATGGTTATAGTCTCCATGGTGACCGCAATCACAGTTAGAGTGGCCATGGTGACTGTGATCATGGTGACAGTGCCCATGGTGACAGAGCCCATGGTGATAGTTCCAAGGCGGACAGTGCCCATGGTGACAGTTCTAATGGTGGTAGTGCTCATGGTAACATTGCCCATGGTGACATTGCTCATGGTGACAGAGCCCATGGTGACAGGGTCCATTGTTACCCTGCCCAATGTGACAGTGCTCTTGGTGACAGTGACTATGGTTACAATGCTCATGGTCACAGTGCCCTTTGTGATGGTGCCCATTGTGACATTCCCATGCCTATAGTCTCCATGGTAACCGCAATCACAGAAATAGTGCCCATGGTGACCGTGCTCATGGTGACAGTGCTCATGGTAACAGTGGCAATGGTGAAAGTGCTCTTGGCGACCGTGCCCATAGTGAGAGTGCCCCTGTCAACAGTGTTCATGGTGATAGTGCCCATAGTGACAGTATTCATGGTGACAGTGCTCATGGTCACAATGCTCACAGTGCAAGTGCTCTTAGTGAAATATACTGTGGTGACAGTACCCATAGTGATAGTACCCTTTGTGACCCTTTTCACGGTGACAGTTCCCATGGTGACAGTGCCCATGGTGACAGTGTCCATGGTGACAGTGCTCATGGTGACAGTGCCCATGGTGAGAGTTCCAATGATGACAATGCCTTTGGTGACAGTTCTCATGGTGATAGTGCTCATGGTCACAGTGCCCATGGCGAAAGTGCTCATGGTGACCATGCTCAAGTTGATAGTGCCCATGGTAAATGGGCCCATGGTGACAGTGCTCATGGTGACAGCGGCAATGCTGACAGTGCCCATGGTGACAGTTCTGATGGTGACAGAGCCCATGGTGACAGTGCTCATTGTGAGAGTGTTCATGGAGCCAGTGTACTTTCTCACAGTGTTCAAGGTGCCCGTGCTCATGGTCACAATGCTCACAGTGATAATGCTCTTAGTGAAATATACCATGCTGACAGTACGCATGGTAATAGTACCCATTGGGACAGAGTTCACGGTGACAGTTCCCTTGGTGAGAGGGCTCATGGTGACAGTGCCCATGGTAACAGTGCTCATGGTGTCAGTGCTAATGGTGATAGTTCTCGTGATAAAGCCCTTTGTGAGAGTGCCGATGGTTATAGTCACCATGGTGACCGCAATCTCGGTGAAAATGCCCATGGAGACCGTGCTCATGGTGATAGTGCTCATGGTAATAGTACCAATGGTGACGGTTCCCAAGGTGACAGTGCTCATGGTGACAGTACCCATGGTTATATTGCCTACGGTGACAGTGCCCATGGTGACAATTATCACAGTGATAGTTCCCCTTTTGATAGTGCTCATGGTTAGAGTGCTCATGGTGACAGTGCCCACGGTGACAGTGCTCATGGTGAGAGTGCCCGTTGTGACAGTGTCCATGGTTATATTCACCATGTTGACCGCAATCATGGTAATAGTGCCCGTGGTGACAATGCCCATGGTGACAGTGCTCGTGGTGACAGTGCCCATGGAAACAGTGCTCATGGGGAGTGTGTTCATGGTGATAGTGCTCATGGTCACAATGCTCACAGTGAAAGTGCTCTTTGTGAAATATACTGTGGTGACAGTACCCATAGTGATATTATCCTTTGTGACACTTTTCACGGTGACAGTTCCCATGGTGACAGTGCCCATTGTGACAATGCTCATGGTAATAGTGCTCATGGTGACTGTGGTCATGGTGACAGTGCCAATGGTGACAGTGCTCCTCGTTAAGTGCCCATGGTGACATTGCTCATGCTGACAGTGCTCATGGTGACAGTGCTCTTGGTGACAGTTCCCATGGTGACAGTTCACATTGTGACACTGCCCAATGTGACAGTGCTCATGGTAACAGTGTCCATGGTCACATTGCTCATGGTCACAGTGCTCATTGGGGATAGTGCCCATTGTGACATTCCCATGTATATACTCTCCATGATAACCACAGTCACCGAAATAGGGCCCATGGTGACCGTGCTCATGGTGACAGTTCTCATGGTAACAGTGCCCATGGTGATAGTACTCACAGTGACAGTGCTCATGGCGACAGTTCCCATAGTGAGAGTTCCCCTGGCAACAGTGCTCATGGTGATAGTGCCCATGGTGACAGTACTCATGGTGAAACTGTTCATGGTGATAGTGCGCATGGTCACAATGCTGACTGTGAAAGTGCTCTTAGTGAAATATACTGTGGTGATATTACCCATAGTGATAGTACCCTTTGTGACTCTTTTCACGGTGACAGTTCCCATGGTGAGAGTGCCCATGGTGACAGTGTCCATGGTGACAGTGCTCATGGTGACAGTGCTCATTGTGATAGTGCTCATGGTGATACTGCTCATTGTGACACTGCCCATGGTTATAGTCTCCATGGTGACCGCAATCACAGTAATATTGCCCATGGTGCCCGTGATCATGGTGACAGTGCTCATGGTGACAGAGCCCATGGTGACAGTTCCAATGCTGACAGTACCCATGGTGACAGTTCTAATGGTGAGAGTGCTCATGGTAACAGTGCCCATGGTGACATTGCTCATGGTGACAGAGCCCATGGTGACAGGGTCCATTGTTACACTGCCCAATGTGACAGTGCTCTTGGTGACAGTGACTATGGTCACAATCCTCATGGTCACAGTGCTCATTGTGATAGTGCCCATTGTGACATTCCCATGCTTATAGTCTCCATGGTAAGTGGAATCACGGAAATAGTGCCCATGGTGACAGTGCTCATGGCGACAGTGCCCATAGTGAGAGTGCCCATGGCGACAGTGCTCATGGTGAGAGTGCCCATGGTGAAACTGCTCATGGTGACAGTACCCATGGTGAGAATGCCCATGGTGACAATGCCCATGGTGAGAATGTCCATTGTGACAGTTCATATGGTTATAATCTCCATGGTGACCGCAATCACGGTAATAGTGCCCATTGTGACTGTTATCATGGTGACAATGCTCATGGTGACAGTGCCCGTGGAAACAGTGATCATGGTGACAGTGCTCATTGTGATAGTGCTCATGGTGATAGTGCCCATGGCGACTGGGCACATGTTGACAGTGCTCATGGTGACAGTGCCCATGGTGGCAGTTCTCATGGTGATATTTCTCATAGTGACAGTGCCCATGGTGATAGTGCTCTTGGTGAGAGTGCCCATGGTGACAGTGCTCATGGTGACAGAGCCCATGGTGATAGGGCCGATTGTGACACTGCCCAATGTGACAGTGCTCATGGTGAAAATGTCCATGGTCACAGTGCTCATGGTCACAGTGCTCCTGGTGATAGTTCCCATTGTGACATTCCCATGCTTAGATTCTCCATGGTAACCGCAACCACGGAAATAGTGCCCATGGTGATCGTGCTCATGGTTACAGTGCTCATGGCGACAGTGCCCATAGTGACAGTTCTCAAGGTGACAGTGCCCATTGTGACAGTGTCCATGTTTATACTGTCCATGGTGACCACATTCACTGTTATAGTGCACACGGTGTCCGTGCTCATGGTGATAGTGCGAATGGTGACATTAACCATGGTGACAGTGGCCACGGTGACAGTGCTCATGGTGATCGTGTCCATGGAGACAGTACTCAGGGTGAAAGTGCCCATGGTGACAGTGCTCATGCTGATAGTGCCCGATGTGAGAGTCCCATGGTTATAATCTCCATGGTCACTGCAATCACGGTAATAGTGCCCATCATAACCGTACCCATGGTGATAGTGCCCATTGTGACAGTCCCATGGTTATAGTCTCCATGGTAACAGCTACCACGGTAATAATGCCCATGGTGACCGTGCTCATGGTGACAGTGCTCTGTTGACAATTCCCATGGTGACAATGCTCACGGTAATAGTGCTCATGGTGACTGTGGTCATGGTGACAATGCACATGGTAATAGTGTTCATGCTGACTGTGGTTATGGTGACAGTGCCAATGGTGACAGTGCTCATCGTTAAGTGCCCATGGTGACAATGCTCATGCTGATAGTGCTCATGGTGACAGTGCCCATGGTGACAGTTTCCATTGTGACATTGCCCAATGTCACAGTTCTCATGGTGACAGTGACCAGGCTCACAGTGCTCATGGTGATAGTGCCCATTGTGACATTCCCATCCTTATAGTCTCCACGGTAACCGCAATCACGGAAATAGTGCCCATGGTGACCGTGCTCATGGTGACAGTGCTCATGGTAACAGTGCCCATGGTGACAGTGCTCATAGTGACAGTGCTCATGGCGACAATGCCCATAGTGAGAGTGCCCCTGGAAACAGTGCTCATGGTGATAGTACTCATGGTGACAGTACTCATGGTGACAGTGTTCATGGTGATAGTGCTCATGGTCGCAATGCTCACAGTGAAAGTGCTCTTTGTGAAATATACTGTGGTGACATTACCCATAGTGATATGACCCTTTGTGACACTTTTCACGGTGACAGTTCCCATGGTGACAGTGCCCATGGTGACAGTGTCCATGGTGACAGTGCTTATGGTGACAGTGCTCATGGTGACGCTGCTCATGGAAAGATTGCTCATGGTGACAGTGCTCATTGTGATAGTGCTCATGGTGATACTGCACATTGTGACACTGCCGAGGGTTATAGTCTCCATGGTGACCGCAATCAATGTGATAGTTCCCATGGGGACTGGGCACATGGTGACAGTGCCCATGGTGACATTTCTCATGGTGATATTGTTCATAGTGACAATGCCCATGGTGATAGTTGTCATGGTGACAGTGCCCATGGTGACAGTGCTCATGGTGACAGAGCCCATGGCGACAGGCCCGATTGTGACACTGCCCAATGTGACATGGTCACATTGGTCATGGTCACAGTGCTCCTAGTGATAGTTCCCATTGTGACATTCCCATGCTTATATTCTCCATGGTAACTGTAACCACGGAAATAGTGTCCATGGTGATCATGCTCATGGTGACAGTGCTCATGGTGACAGTGCTCATGGCGACAGTGCCCATAGTGACAGTGCTCATGGCGACAGTGCCCATTGTGACAGTGTCCATGTTTATATTGTCCATGGTGACCGCCATCACTGTTAGAGTGCACACGGTGACTGTGCTCATGGTGATAGTGTTAATGGTGACAGTTACCATCGTGACAGTATCCACGGTGACAGTGCTCATAGTGATCGTTTCCATGGTGACAGTGCTCAGTGTGACAGTGCCCATGGTGACTGTGCTCATGCTGATAGTGCCCGATGTGAGAGTCCCCTGCGTATAATCTCCATGGTCACTGCAATCACGGTAATAGTGCCCATCGTAACCATACCCATGGTGATAGTGCCCATTGTGACAGTCCTATGGTTATAGTCTCCATGGTTACCGCTACCACGGTAATAGTGCCCATGGTGACCATGCTCATGGTAACAGTGCTCATGGTGACAATTCCCATGGTGACAGTCCTCATGGTAATAGTGTTCATGGTGACTGTGGTCATGGTGACAGTGCCAATGGTGACAGTGCTCATCGTTCAGTACCCATGGTGACATTGCTCATGCTGATAGTGCTCATGGTGACAGTGCTCTCGGTGACAGTGCCCATGGTGACAGTTCCCATTGTGACACTGCCCAGTGTGACAGTGCTCATGGTGACAGTGACCATGGTCACAGTGCTCATGATGATAGTGCCCATGGTGACAGTGCTCATAGTGACAGAGCTCATGGCGACAGTGCCCATAGTCACAATGCTCACAGTGAAAGTGGTCTTTGTGAAATATACGGTGGTGACAGTACCCATAGTGATATTATCCTTTGTGACACTTTTCACGGTGACAGTTCCCATGGTGACAGTGCCCAGGGTGACAGTGTCCATGGTGACAGTGCTCATGGTGAGAGTGCTCATGGAAAGATTGCTCATGGTGACAGTGCTCATTGTGATAGTGCTCATGGTGATACTGCACATTGTGACACTGCCCATGGTTATAGTCTCCATGGTGACCGCAATCAAAGTAATAGATCCCATGGTGACCGTGATCATGGTGACAGTGCTCATGGTGACAGAGCCCATGGTGACAGTTCCAATGCTGACTGTGCCCATGGCGACACTGATCATGGTGACACTGATCAAGGTGATAGTGCCCATGGTGACTGGGCCCATGGTGACAGTGGCAAGGCTGACAGTGCCCATGATGACAGTTCTCATGGTGATATTGCTCATAGTGACAGTGCCCATGGTGATAGTGCTCATGGTGACAGTTCCCATGGTGACAGTGCTCATGGTGATAGGGTCCATGGTGAAAGTGCTAAGGGTGACAATGCCCATGGTGACAGTGCTCATGCTGATAGTGCCCGATGTGAGAGTCCCATGGTTATAATCTGAAAGGTCACTGCAATCACGGTAATAGTGCCCATCGTAACCGTACCCATGGTGATAGTGCCCATTGTGACAGTCCCAAGGTTATAGTCTCCATGTTGACCGCTACCACGGGAATAGTGCCCATGGTGACCGTGCTCATGGTGACAGTGCTCATGGTGACAATTCCCATGGTGGCAATGCTCATGGTAATAGTGCTCATGGTGACTGTGGTCATGGTGACACTGCTCAAGGTGATATTGCCCATGGTGACTGGGCCCATGGTGACAGTGCTCCAGGTGACAGAGCCCATGTTGGCAGTGGCAATGCTGACACTGCCCATGGTGACAGTTCTCATGGTGATATTGATCATAGTGATAGGTCCCATGGTGACAGTGCCCTTGGTGACAGTTCTCATGGTGACAGTGCTCAAGGATATAGTGCCGATTTTGACAGTCCCATGGTTATAGTCTCCATGGTGACCGCAATCAAGGTAATAGTGCACACGGTGACTGTGCTCATGGTGACAATGGTCATAGTGACCGTGCTCATGCTGAGAGTGTTCATGGCGACAGTGTACTTGGTGACAGTGTTCATGGTGACTGTGCTCATCGTCATAATGCTCAAAGTGAAAGTGCTCTTAGTGAAATATACTGTGGTGACAGTACCCATAGTGATAGTACCCTTTGTGACACTTTTCACGGTGACAGTTCCCATGGTGACAGTGCCCATGGTGACAGTGTCCATGGTGACAGTGCTCATGGTGATACTGCCTCTTGTGACACTGCCCATGGATATAGTCTCCATGGTGACCGCAATCACAGTAATAGTGCGCATGGTGACTGTGATCATGGTGACAGTGGTCATGCTGACAGAGCCAGGGTCCATTGTTACAATGCCCAATGTGACAGTGCTCATGGTGACAGTGACTATGGTTACAATGCTCATGGTCACAGTGCTCATTGTGATAGTGCCCATTGTGACATTCCCATGATTATAGTCTCCATGGTAACCACAGTCATGGAAATAGTGCCCATGGTGACAGTGCTCATGGAGACAGTGCCCATAGTGAGAGTGCCCATGGCGACAGTGTCCATGGCAACAGTGCTCATGGTGAGAGTGCCTATGGTGAAAACGCTCATGGTGACAGTACCCAAGGTGAAAATGCCCATGGTGACATTGCCCATGGTGACCGTGTCCATTGTGACAGTTCACATGGTTATAATCTCATTGGTGACCGCAATCACGGTAATAGTGCCCATTGTGACCGTTATCATGGTGACAATACTCACGGTGACAGTGCCCATGGAAACAGTGCTCATGGTGACAGAGCTCATTGTAATATTGCTCATGGTGATACTGCCCATGGTGACTGGGCACATGGTGACAGTGCTCATGGTGACAATGGCAATGCTGACAGTGCCGATGGAGACAGTTCTCATGGTAATATTGCTCATAGTGACAGTGCCCATGGTGAAAGTGCTCATGGTGACAGAGCCCATGGTGATAGGGCCGATTGTGACACTGCCCAATGTGACAGTGCTCATGGTGACAATGACCGTGGTCAGAGTGCTCCTGGTGATATTTCCCAGTGTGACATTCCCATGCTTATATTCTCCATGGTAACCGCAACCACAGAAATAGTGCCCATGGTGATCGTGCTCATGGTGACAGTACTCATGGTGATATTGTTCATAGTGACAGTGCCCATGGTGATAGTGGTCATGGTGACAGTGCCCATGGTGACAGTGCTCATGGTGACAGAGCCCATGGCGACAGGGCCGATTGTGACACTGCCCAATGTGACAGTGCTCATGGTGACAATGACCATGGTCACAGTGGTCATGGTCACAGTGCTCCTGGTGATAGTTCCCATTGTGACATTCCCATGCTTATATTCTCCATGGTAACCGTAACCACGGAAATACTGCCCAAGGTGATCGTGCTCATGGTGACAGTGCTCATGGTGACAGTGCCTCTGGTGACAGTGCTCATGGCAACAGTGCCCAAAGTGACAGTACTCATGGTGACAGTGCCCATTGTGACAGTGTCCATGTTTATATTGTCCATGGTGACCGCTTTCACTCTTATAGTGCACACGGTGACCGTGCTCATGGTGATAGTGCTAATGGTGACAATAACCATGGTGACAGTGTCCACAGTGACAGTGCTCATGGTGATAGTGTCCATGGTGATAGTGTCCATGGTGCCAGTGCCCTTGGTGACAGTGCTCATGCTGATAGTGCCCGATGTGAGAGTCCCATGCTTATAATCTACATGGTCACTGCCATCACAGTAATAGGGCCCATCGTAACCGTGCCCAGGGTGATAGTGCCCATTGTGACAGTCCCATGGTTATAGTCTCCATGGTGACCGCTACCACGGTAATAGTGCCCATGGTGACCGTGCTCATGGTAACAGTGCTCATGGTGACAATTCCCATGGTGACAATCCTCATGGTAATAGTGTTCATGGTGACTGTGGTCATGGTGAGAGTGCCAATGGTGACAGTGCTCATCGTTCATTACCCATGGTGACATTGCTCATGCTGATAGTGCTCATGGTGACAGTGCCCGTGGTGACAGTTCCCATTGTGACACTGCCCAGTGTGACAGTGCTCATGGTGACAGTGACCATGGTCACAGTGCTCATGGTGATAGTGCCCATGGTGACAGTGCTCATAGTGACAGAGCGCATGGCGACAGTGCCCATAGTCACAATGCTCACAGTGAAAGTGGTCTTTGTGAAATATACGGTGGTGACAGTACCCATAGTGATATTATCCTTTGTGACACTTTTCACGGTGACAGTTCCCATGGTGACAGTGCCCAGGGTGACAGTGTCCATGGTGACAGTGCTCATGGTGAGAGTGCTCATGGAAAGATTGCTCATGGTGACAGTGCTCATTGTGATAGTGCTCATGGTGATACTGCACATTGTGACACTGCCCATGGTTATAGTCTCCATGGTGACCGCAATCAAAGTAATAGTTCCCATGGTGACCGTGATCATGGTGACAATGCTCATGGTGACAGAGCCCATGGTGACAGTTCCAATGCTGACTGTGCCCATGGCGACACTGATCATGGTGACACTCATCAAGGAGATAGTGCCCATGGTGACAGGGCCCATGGTGACAGTGGCAAGGCTGACAGTGCCCATGGTGATAGTGCTCATGGTGACAGTTCCCATGGTAACAGTGCTCATGGTGATAGTGTCCATGGTGACAGTGCTAAGGGTGACAATGCCCATGGTGACAGTGCTCATGCTGATAGTGCCCGATGTGAGAGTCCCATGGTTATAATCTGAAAGGTCACTGCAATCACGGTAATAGTGCCCATCGTAACCGTACCCATGGTGATAGTGCCCATTGTGACAGTCCCAAGGTTATAGTCTCCATGTTGACCGCTACCACGGGAATAGTGCCCATGGTGACCGTGCTCATGGTGACAGTGCTCTTGGTGACAATTCCCATGGTGGCAATGCTCATGGTAATAGTGCTCATGGTGACTGTGGTCATGGTGACACTGCTCAAGGTGATATTGCCCATGGTGACTGGGCCCATGGTGACAGTGCTCCAGGTGACAGAGCCCATGTTGGCAGTGGCAATGCTGACACTGCCCATGGTGACAGTTCTCATGGTGATATTGCTCATAGTGATAGTTCCCATGGTGACAGTGCCCTTGGTGACAGTTCTCATGGTGACAGTGCTCAAGGATATAGTGCCGATTTTGACAGTCCCATGGTTATAGTCTCCATGGTGACCGCAATCAAGGTAATAGTGCACACGGTGACTGTGCTCATGGTGACAATGGCCATGGTGACCGTGCTCATGCTGAGAGTGTTCATGGTGACAGTGTACTTGGTGACAGTGTTCATGGTGACTGTGCTCATCGTCATAATGCTCAAAGTGAAAGTGCTCTTAGTGAAATATACTGTGGTGACAGTACCCATAGTGATAGTACCCTTGGTGACATTTTTCACGGTGACAGTTCCCATGGTGACAGTGCCCATGGTGACAGTGTCCATGGTGACAGTGCTCACGGTGATACTGCCTCTTGTGACACTGCCCATGGTTATAGTCTCCATGGTGACCGCAATCACAGTAATAGTGCACATGGTGACTGTGATCATGGTGACAGTGGTCATGCTGACAGAGCCCATGGTGACAGTTCCAATGCTGACAGTGCCCATGGTGACAGTGCCCATGGTGACATTGCTCATGTTGACAGAGCCCATGGTGATAGGGCCGATAGTGACACTGCCCAATGTGACAGTGCTCATGGTGACAATGACCATGTTCACAGTGCTCATGGTCACAGTGCTCCTGGTGATAGTTCCCATTGTGACATTCCCATGCTTAGATTCTCCATGGTAACCGCAACCACGGAAATAGTTCCCATCTTGATCGTGCTCATGGTTACAGTGCTCATGGTGACAGTGCCCATGGTGACAGTTCTCAAGGTGACAGTGCCCATTGTGACAGTGTCCATGTTTATACTGTCCATGGTGACCACATTCACTGTTATAGTGCACACGGTGACCGTGCTCATGGTGATAGTGCGAATGGTAACACTAACCATGGTGACAGTGGCCACGGGGACAGTGCTCATGGTGATCGTGTCCATGGAGACAGTACTCAGGGAGAAAGTGCCCATGGTGACAGTGCTCGTGGTGAGAGTGCTCATGGAAAGATTGCTCATGGTGACAGTGCTCATTGTGATAGTGCTCATGGTGATACTGCACATTGTGACACTGCCGAGGGTTATAGTCTCCATGGTGACCGCAATCAAAGTGATAGTTCCCATGGGGACTGGGCACATGGTGACAGTGCCCATGGTGACATTTCTCATGGTGATATTGTTCATAGTGACAATGCCCATGGTGATAGTTGTCATGGTGACAGTGCCCATGGTGACAGTGCTCATGGTGACAGAGCCCATGGCGACAGGCCCGATTGTGACACTGCCCAATGTGACATGGTCACATTGGTCATGGTCACAGTGCTCCTAGTGATAGTTCCCATTGTGACATTCCCATGCTTATATTCTCCATGGTAACTGTAACCACGGAAATAGTGTCCATGGTGATCATGCTCATGGTGACAGTGCTCATGGTGACAGTGCTCATGGCGACAGTGCCCATAGTGACAGTGCTCATGGCGACAGTGCCCATTGTGACAGTGACCATGTTTATATTGTCCATGGTGACCGCCATCACTGTTAGAGTGCACACGGTGACCGTGCTCATGGTGATACTGTTAATGGTGACAGTTACCATCGTGACAGTGTCCACGGTGACAGTGCTCATAGTGATCGTTTCCATGGTGACAGTGCTCAGTGTGACAGTGCCCATGGTGACTGTGCTCATGCTGATAGTGCCTGATGGGAGAGTCCCCTGCGTATAATCTCCAGGGTCACTGCCATCACGGTAATAGTGCCCATCGTAACCATACCCATGGTGATAGTGCCCATTGTGACAGTCCTATGGTTATAGTCTCCATGGTTACCGCTACCACGGTAATAGTGCCCATGGTGACCATGCTCATGGTAACAGTGCTCATGGTGACAATTCCCATGGTGACAATCCTCATGGTAATAGTGTTCATGGTGACTGTGGTCATGGTGACAGTGCAAATGGTGACAGTGCTCATCGTTCATTACCCATGGTGACATTGCTCATGCTGATAGTGCTCATGGTGACAGTGCTCTCGGTGACAGTGCCCATGGTGACAGTTCCCATTGTGACACTGCCCAGTGTGACAGTGCTCATGGTGACAGTGACCATGGTCACAGTGCTCATGGTGATAGTGCCCATGGTGACAGTGCTCATAGTGACAGAGCTCATGGCGACAGTGCCCATACTCACAATGCTCACAGTGAAAGTGGTCTTTGTGAAATATACGGTGGTGACAGTACCCATAGTGATATTATCCTTTGTGACACTTTTCACGGTGACAGTTCCCATGGTGACAGTGCCCAGGGTGACAGTGTCCACGGTGACAGTGCTCATGGTGAGAGTGCTCATGGAAAGATTGCTCATGGTGACAGTGCTCATTGTGATAGTGCTCATGGTGATACTGCACATTGTGACACTGCCCATGGTTATAGTCTCCATGGTGACCGCAATCAAAGTAATAGTTCCCATGGTGACCGTGATCATGGTGACAGTGCTCATGGTGACAGAGCCCATGGTGACAGTTCCAATGCTGACTGTGCCCATGGCGACACTGATCATGGTGACACTGATCAAGGTGATAGTGCCCATGGTGACTGGGCCCATGGTGACAGTGGCAAGGCTGACAGTGCCCATGATGACAGTTCTCATGGTGATATTGCTCATAGTGACAGTGCCCATGGTGATAGTGCTCATGGTGACAGTTCCCATGGTGACAGTGCTCATGGTGATAGTGTCCATGGTGACAGTGCTAAGGGTGACAGTGCCCATGGTGACAGTGCTCATGCTGATAGTGCCCGATGTGAGAGTCCCATGGTTATAATCTGAAAGGTCACTGCAATCACTGTAATAGTGCCCATCGTAACCGTACCCATGGTGATAGTGCCCATTGTGACAGTCCCAAGGTTATAGTCTCCATGTTGACCGCTACCACGGGAATAGTGCCCATGGTGACCGTGCTCATGGTGACAGTGCTCATGGTGACAATTCCCATGGTGGCAATTCTCATGGTAATAGTGCTCATGGTGACTGTGGTCATGGTGACACTGCTCAAGGTGATATTGCCCATGGTGACTGGGCCCATGGTGACAGTGCTCCAGGTGACAGAGCCCATGATGGCAGTGGCAATGCTGACACTGCCCATGGTGACAGTTCTCATGGTGATATTGCTCATAGTGATAGTTCCCATGGTGAGAGTGCCCTTGGTGACAGTTCTCATGGTGACAGTGCTCAAGGATATAGTGCCGATTTTGACAGTCCCATGGTTATAGTCTGCATGGTGACCGCAATCAAGGTAATAGTGCACACGGTGACTGTGCTCATGGTGACAAGGGCCATGGTGACCGTGCTCATGCTGAGAGTGTTCATGGTGACAGTGTACTTGGTGACAGTGTTCATGGTGACTGTGCTCATCGTCATAATGCTCAAAGTGAAAGTGCTCTTAGTGAAATATACTGTGGTGACAGTACCCATAGTGATAGTACCCTTTGTGACACTTTTCACGGTGACAGTTCCCATGGTGAGAGTGCCCATGGTGACAGTGTCCATGGTGACAGTGCTCACGGTGATACTGCCTCTTGTGACAGTGCCCATGGTTATAGTCTCCATGGTGACCGCAATCACAGTAATATTGCGCATGGTGACTGTGATCATGGTGACAGTGGTCATGCTGACAGAGCCCATGGTGACAGTTCCAATGCTGACAGTGCCCATGGTGACAGTGCCCATGGTGACAGTGCTCATGGTGACAGAGCCCATGGTGATAGGGCCGATTGTGACACTGCCCAATGTGACAGTGCTCATGGTGACAATGACCATGGTCACAGTGCTCATGGTCACAGTGCTCCTGGGGATAGTTTCCATTGTGACATTCCCATGCTTAGATTCTCCATGGTAACCGCAACCACGGAAATAGTGCCCATGGTGATCGTGCTCATGGTTACAGTGCTCATGGCGACAGTGCCCATAGTGACAGTTCTCAAGGTGACAGTGCCCATTGTGACAGTGTCCATGTTTATACTGTCCATGGTGACCACATTCACTGTTGTAGTGCACACGGTGACCGTGCTCATGGTGATAGTGCGAATGGTAACACTAACCATGGTGACAGTGGCCACGGTGACAGTGCTCATGGTGATCGTGTCCATGGAGACAGTACTCAGGGAGAAAGTGCCCATGGTGACAGTGCTCATGCTGATAGTGCCCGGTGTGAGAGTCCCATGGTTATAATCTCCATGGTCACTGCAATCACGGTAATAGTGCCCATCGTAACCGTACCCATGGTGATAGTGCCCATTGTGACAGTCCCATGGTTATAGTCTCCATGGTAACCGCTACCACGGTAATAATGCCCATGGTGACCGTGCTCATGGTGACAGTGCTCTGTTGACAATTCCCATGGTGACAATGCTCATGGTAATAGTGCTCATGGTGACTGTGGTCATGGTGACAATGCACATGGTAATAGTGTTCATGGTGACTGTGGTCATGGTGACAGTGCCAATGGTGACAGTGCTCATGGTTAAGTGGCCATGGTGACATTGCTCATGATGATAGTGCTCATGGTGACAGTGCCCATGGTGACAGTTTCCATTGTGACACTGCCCAATGTCACAGTGCTCATGGTGACAGTGACCAGGCTCACAGTGCTCATGGTGATAGTGCCCATTGTGACATTCCCATGCTTATAGTCTCCATGGTAAGTGGAATCACGGAAATAGTGCCCATGGTGACAGTGCTCATGGCGACAGTGCCCAAAGTGAGAGTGCCCATGGCGACAGTGCCCATCGCAACAGTGCTCATGGTGATAGTGCCCATGGTGAAACTGCTCATGGTGATAGTACCCATGTTGAGAATGCCCATGGTGACAATGCCCATGGTGAAAGTGTCCATGGTGACAGTGCTCATGTTGATACTGCCTCTTGTGACACTGCACATAGTTATAGTCTCCATGGTGACCGCAATCACAGTTAGAGGGGCCATGGTGACTGTGATCATGGTGACAGTGCTCATGGTGACAGAGCCCATGGTGATAGTTCCAAGGCGGACAGTGCCCATGGTGACAGTTCTAATGGTGGTAGTGCTCATGGTAACATTGCCCATGGTGACATTGCTCATGGTGAGAGAGCCCTTGGTGACAGGGTCCATTGTTACACTACCCAATGTGACAGTGCTCTTGGTGACAGTGACTATGGTTACAATGCTCATGGTCACAGTGCCCTTTGTGATGGTGCCCATTGTGACATTCCCATGCCTATAGTCTCCATGGTAACCGCAATCACAGAAATAGTGCCCATGGGGACCGTGCTCATGGTGACAGTGCTCATGGTAACAGTGGCAATGGTGAAAGTGCTCTTGGTGACCGTGCCCATAGTGAGAGTGCCCCTGGCAACAGTGTTCATGGTGATAGTGCCCATAGTGACAGTATTCATGGTGACAGTGCTCATGGTCACAATGCTCACAGTGCAAGTGCTTTTAGTGAAATATACTGTGGTGACAGTACCCATAGTGATAGTACCCTTTGTGACCCTTTTCACGGTGACAGTTCCCATGGTGACAGTGCCCATGGTGACAGTGTCCATGGTGACAGTGCTCATGGTGACAGTGCCCATGGTGAGAGTTCCAATGATGACAATGCCTTTGGTGACAGTTCTCATGGTGATAGTGCTCATGGTCACAGTGCCCATGGCGAAAGTGCTCATGGTGACCATGCTCAAGTTGATAGTGCCCATGGTAAATGGGCCCATGGTGACAGTTCTCATGGTGACAGCGGCAATGCTGACAGTGCTCATGGTGACAGTTCTGATGGTGACAGAGCCCATGGTGACAGTGCTCATGGTGAGAGTGTTCATGGAGCCAGTGTACTTTCTCACAGTGTTCAAGGTGCCCGTGCTCATGGTCACAATGCTCACAGTGATAATGCTCTTAGTGAAATATACCATGCTGACAGTACGCATGGTAATAGTACCCATTGGGACAGAGTTCACGGTGACAGTTCCCTTGGAGAGAGGGCTCATGGTGACAGTGCCCATGGTAACAGTGCTCATGGTGTCAGTGCTAATGGTGAGAGTTCTCGTGATAAAGCCCTTTGTGAGAGTGCCGATGGTTATAGTCACCATGGTGACCGCAATCTCGGTGAAAATGCCCATGGAGACCGTGCTCATGGTGATAGTGCTCATGGTAATAGTACCAATGGTGACGGTTCCCAAGGTGACAGTGCTCATGGTGACAGTACCCATGGTTATATTGCCTACGGTGACAGTGCCCATGGTGACAAATATCACAGTGATAGTTCCCCTTTTGATAGTGCTCATGGTTAGAGTGCTCATGGTGACAGTGCCCACGGGGACAGTGCTCATGGTGAGAGTGCCCGTTGTGACAGTGTCCATGGTTATATTCACCATGTTGACCGCAATCATGGTAATAGTGCCCGTGGTGAGAATGCCCATGGTGACAGTGCTCGTGTTGACAGTGCCCATGGAAACAGTGCTCATGGGGAGTGTGTTCATGGTGATAGTGCTCATGGTCACAATGCTCACAGTGAAAGTGCTCTTTGTGAAATATACTGTGGTGACAGTACCCATAGTGATATTACCCTTTGTGACACTTTTCACGGTGACAGTTCCCATGGTGACAGTGCCCATGGTGACAATGCTCATGGTAATAGTGCTCATGGTGACTGTGGTCATGGTGACAGTGCCAATGGTGACAGTGCTCCTGGTTAAGTGCCCATGGTGACATTGCTCATGCTGACAGTGCTCATGGTGACAGTGCTCTTGGTGACAGTGCCCATGGTGACAGTTCACATTGTGACACTGCCCAATGTGACAGTGCTCATGGTAACAGTGTCCATGGTCACAGTGCTCATGGTCACAGTGCTCATGGGTATATTGCCCATTGTGACATTCCCATGTATATACTCTCCATGATAACCACAGTCACGGAAATAGTGCCCATGGTGACTATGCTCATGGTGACAGTTCTCATTGTAACAGTGCCCATGGTGACAGTACTCAAAGTGACAGTGCTCATGGCGACAGTTCCCATAGTGAGAGTTCCCCTGGCAACAGTGCTCATGGTGATAGTGCCCATGGTAACAGTACTCATAGTGAAACTGTTCATGGTGATAGTGCTCATGGTGACAGACCCCATGTTGACAGTGGCAATGCTGACAGTGCCCATGGTGACAGATCTCATGGTGATATTGCTCATAGTGATAGTTCCCATGGTGACAGTGCCCTTGGTGACAGTTCTCATGGTGACAGTGCTCAAGGATATAGTGCCGATTTTGACAGTCCCATGGTTATAGTCTCCATGGTGACCGCAATCAAGGTAATAGAGCACACGGTGACTGTGCTCATGGTGACAATGGCCATGGTGACCGTGCTCATGCTGAGAGTGTTCATGGTGACAGTGTACTTGGTGACAGTGTTCATGGTGACTGTGCTCATCGTCATAATGCTCAAAGTGAAAGTGCTCTTAGTGAAATATACTGTGGTGACAGTACCCATAGTGATAGTACCCTTTGTGACACTTTTCACGGTGACAGTTCCCATGGTGACAGTGCCCATGGTGACAGTGTCCATGGTGACAGTGCTCACGGTGATACTGCCTCTTGTGACACTGCCCATGGTTATAGTCTCCATGGTGACCGCAATCACAGTAATAGTGCTCATGGTGACTGTGGTCATGGTGACAATGCACATGGTAATAGCGTTCATGGTGACTGTGGTCATGGGGACAGTGCCAATGGTGACAGTGCTCATGGTTAAGTGCCCATGGTGACAATGCTCATGCTGATAGTGCTCATGGTGACAGTGCCCATGGTGACAGTTTCCATTGTGACACTGCCAAATGTCACAGTTCTCATGGTGACAGTGACCAGGCTCACAGTGCTCATGGTGATAGTGCCCATTGTGACATTCCCATCCTTATAGTCTCCACGGTAACCGCAATCACAGAAATAGTGCCCATGGTGACCGTGCTCATGGTGACAGTGCTCATGGTAACAGTGCCCATGGTGACAGTGCTCATAGTGACAGTGCTCATGGCGACAGTGCCCATAGTGAGAGTGCCCCTGGAAACAGTGATCATGGTGATAGTACTCATGGTGACAGTACTCATGGTGACAGTGTTCATGGTGATAGTGCTCATGGTCGCAATGCTCACAGTGAAAGTGCTCTTTGTGAAATATACTGTGGTGACAGTACCCATAGTGATAGTACCCTTTGTGACACTTTTCACGGTGACAGTTCCCATGGTGACAGTGCCCATGGTGACAGTGTCCATGGTGACAGTGCTCATGGTGATACTGCCTCTTGTGACACTGCCCATGGATATAGTCTCCATGGTGACCGCAATCACAGTAATAGTGCGCATGGTGACTGTGATCATGGTGACAGTGGTCATGCTGACAGAGCCAGGGTCCATTGTTACAATGCCCAATGTGACAGTGCTCATGGTGACAGTGACTATGGTTACAATGCTCATGGTCACAGTGCTCATTGTGATAGTGCCCATTGTGACATTCCCATGCTTATAGTCTCCATGGTAACCACAGTCATGGAAATAGTGCCCATGGTGACAGTGCTCATGGCGACAGTGCCCATAGTGAGAGTGCCCATGGCAACAGTGCCCATGGCAACAGTGCTCATGGTGACAGTACCCAAGGTGAAAATGCCCATGGTGACAATGCCCATGGTGACCGTGTCCATTGTGACAGTTCACATGGTTATAATCTCATTGGTGACCGCAATCACGGTAATAGTGCCCATTGTGACCGTTATCATGGTGACAATGCTCACGGTGACAGTGCCCATGGAAACAGTGCTCATGGTGACAGAGCTCATTGTAATATTGCTCATGGTGATACTGCCCATGGTGACTGGGCACATGGTGACAGTGCTCATGGTGACAGTGGCAATGCTGACAGTGCCGATGGAGACAGTTCTCATGGTAATATTGCTCATAGTGACAGTGCCCATGGTGAAAGTGCTCATGGTGACAGAGCCCATGGTGATAGGGCCGATTGTGACACTGCCCAATGTGACAGTGCTCATGGTGACAATGACCGTGGTCAGAGTGCTCCTGGTGATATTTCCCAGTGTGACATTCCCATGCTTATATTCTCCATGGTAACCGCAACCACGGAAATAGTGCCCATGGTGATCGTGCTCATGGTGACAGTACTCATGGTGATATTGTTCATAGTGACAGTGCCCATGGTGATAGTGGTCATGGTGACAGTGCCCAATGTGACAGTGCTCATGGTGACAGAGCCCATGGCGACAGGGCCGATTGTGACACTGCCCAATGTGACAGTGCTCATGGTGACAATGACCATGGTCACAGTGCTCATGGTCACAGTGCTCCTGGGGATAGTTCCCATTGTGACATTCCAATGCTTATATTCTCCATGGTAACCGTAACCACGGAAATAGTGCCCAAGGTGATCGTGCTCATGGTGACAGTGCTCATGGTGACAGTGCCTCTGGTGACAGTGCTCATGGCAACAGTGCCCAAAGTGACAGTACTCATGGTGACAGTGCCCATTGTGACAGTGTCCATGTTTATATTGTCCATGGTGACCGCTTTCACTCTTATAGTGCACACGGTGACCGTGCTCATGGTGATAGTGCTAATGGTGACAATAACCATGGTGACAGTGTCCACGGTGACAGTGCTCATGGTGATAGTGTCCATGGTGATAGTGTCCATGGTGCCAGTGCCCATGGTGACAGTGCTCATGCTGATAGTGCCCGATGTGAGAGTCCCATGCTTATAATCTACATGGTCACTGCCATCACGGTAATAGGGCCCATCGTAACCGTCCCCAGGGTGATAGTGCCCATTGTGACAGTCCCATGGTTATAGTCTCCATGGTGACCGCTACCACGGTAATAGTGCCCATGGTGACCGTGCTCATGGTAACAGTGCTCATGGTGACAATTCCCATGGTGACACTCTTCATGGTAATAGTGTTCATGGTGACTGTGGTCATGGTGAGAGTGCCAATGGTGACAGTGCTCATCGTTCAGTACCCATGGTGACATTGCTCATGCTGATAGTGCTCATGGTGACAGTGCCCATGGTGACAGTTCCCATTGTGACACTGCCCAGTGTGACAGTGCTCATGGTGACAGTGACCATGGTCACAGTGCTCATGGTGATAGTGCCCATGGTGACAGTGCTCATAGTGACAGAGCGCATGGCGACAGTGCCCATAGTCACAATGCTCACAGTGAAAGTGGTCTTTGTGAAATATACGGTGGTGACAGTACCCATAGTGATATTATCCTTTGTGACACTTTTAACGGTGACAGTTCCCATGGTGACAGTCCCCAGGGTGACAGTGTCCACGGTGACAGTGCTCATGGTGACAGTGCTCATGGAAAGATTGCTCATGGTGACAGTGCTCATTGTGATAGTGCTCATGGTGATACTGCACAGTGTGACACTGCCCATGGTTATAGTCTCCATGGTGACCGCAATCAAAGTAATAGTTCCCATGGTGACCGTGATCATGGTGACAGTGTTCATGGTGACAGAGCCCATGGTGACAGTTCCAATGCTGACTGTGCCCATGGCGACACTGATCATGGTGACACTGATCAAGGAGATAGTGCCCATGGTGACTGGGCCCATGGTGACAGTGGCAAGGCTGACAGTGCCCATGATGACAGTTCTCATGGTGATATTGCTCATAGTGACAGTGCCCATGGTGATAGTGCTCATGGTGACAGTTCCCATGGTAACAGTGCTCATGGTGTTAGTGTCCATGGTGACAGTGCTAAGGGTGACAATGCCCATGGTGACAGTGCTCATGCTGATAGTGCCCGATGTGAGAGTCCCATGGTTATAATCTGAAAGGTCACTGCAATCACGGTAATAGTGCCCATCGTAACCGTACCCATGGTGATAGTGCCCATTGTGACAGTCCCAAGGTTATAGTCTCCATGTTGACCGCTACCACGGGAATAGTGCCCATGGTGACCGTGCTCATGGTGACAGTGCTCTTGGTGACAATTCCCATGGTGGCAATGCTCATGGTAATTGTGCTCATGGTGACTGTGGTCATGGTGACACCGCTCAAGGTGATATTG